>NW_018246740.1:241948-252310 GCF_001263595.1 Phalaenopsis equestris
ATTTTCATTTTAAGTCAGAATATCCTATCAAACCAATGAAAATTACTGTAGAAAGACTACCACCTCCATTTCCTCAGAGATTGAAGTAGAAAAATAAAGATAAGAAATTTTTAAAATTTTTAAAAATATTGGGGAAATTGACAATAAACATTCCATTTGTTGAAGCCCTTAGACAAATGTCAAGTTATATGAAGTTTATGAAGGATATAATTAATAAAAAAGGGAGTTTATAAATAATGGGACTATTGCAATTTGTGAATAGTGTAGCTTTATAATTCAGAAAAGCTTTCTGAAAAACATAAAGATCCTAGTAGTTTTACTATTCCTTGTGCTATTGGCAAAAGGTTTTTTGGAAAAACTTTATGTGATTTGGGAGCCAGTATTAATCTCATGCCTCTATCGATTTTCAAAAGGTTGGATTTAAGAGATATTTCACCTGCTAGTATAACTCTTCAGTTAGTTGATCGTTCGATTACCTATCCTAAATGAGTTATAGAAGATGTTTTGGTAATGGTTGATAAATTTATATTTTCTGTGGATTTTATTATGTTTGATATGGAGGAAGATAAAGAAATTCCAATCATTTTAGGAAGACCATTTCATGCCATAAGAAGAGCTTTAATAGATGTGTAAAAAGGACAAATAACGATTTGAGTTAATGATCAGGATGTCACATTTAATATTGCATAGTCAATGAGATATCCAACAAAAGAAAGAGAGGATGAATGCTTCAGAATGGACTTTAACGATTATTTAAGGAATGAATATTTCACTAATACATTTGAAAAGAAAATTGGAGAAGAATTTTTGAAGTATGAAGACAGGGATATAATTCAAGATGAATCTATGGAAGTGAGTAATGAAGAATTGTATTATGTTCAGGAACAATTTGAATTGTTAGATCATATGAATAATAAAAAAAAATTGATTTCATCGATTGAGAACCCTCCTAAACTAGAAATGAAAATACTTCCTACACATTTAAAATATGTCTTTTTAAGAAATTTATCCACATTACTTGTTATTATATCCACAGAATTAACCGAAGCACAAGAACAAAAGTTGTTGAAAACATTAAAAAGATATAAGAAGGCCTTTGGTTGGACATTATCTGATATTAAAGGAATCACTCCTTTGATTTGTATGCATGAAATTTTATTGGAAGAACATCATGAACAAAAAGCTAATCCTCAAAAAAGAATAAACTCGATGATGAAAGAATTTGTTAAGAAAGAGATTTTAAAATGTTTAGATGCTGGAATAATTTATTCTATATCAGACAGTGCTTCAATGAGTCCAATTCACTGTGTTCCAAAGAAAGGAGGTGTGACTGTAGTGAGAAATAAGAATAATGAATTAATACCAATAAGACAAGTCACTAGATGGAGGATCTGCATTGATTATAGAAAATTAAATTCAGCCACCAGGAAAGATCACTTTCCTTTACCCTTTTTGGACTAGATGTTGGATAGACTAGCGGGGCACATATATTTTTGCATTTTAGATGGATATACCAGCTATCATCAAATACCAATTGCTCCAAAGGATCAAAAAAGGACAACGTTTACTAGTCCTTATGGTACTTCTGCTTTTGGATGAATGCCCTCTAGTTTATGTAATGTGCATGCGACATTTCAAAGATGTATTAAATCGATTTTCGGTGATCTAATTGAAAAAGGGATAGAAGTCTTTATGGATGATTTTTCTTTATTTGGAACTTTAATTGAAATATGTCTGAATCATTTATAGAAAGTTCTAAAATGATGTGAAAAGACGATTCTAGTATTAAATTAGGAAAAATGTTAGTTTATGGTTGAAGGAGCAATTGTGCTTCGGCATACAATTTCAAAAAATGGCATGGAAGTATATCCGACAAAAATTCAAGTAATATATAACCTACCTCCATCTACTATTGTAAGAGGAGTTAGGAGTTTTTTATGACATACTAGTTTTTACAGGAGATATATCAAAGATTTTCCAAAAATTACAAAGCCTTTTATGCCAACTTTTGGAGAAAGATACAAAATTTGATTTCAATCAAGAGTGCCTTAATGCCTTTGAAGCATTAAAGGAAAAATTGATCACTACTCTTGTAATTATTTTACCTGAGTGGGAGAAACTGTTCGAATTAATGTGTGATGCTAGTGTATGCAATTAGATTTATTTTAGGGCAGACATATGACAAAATTTTTAAAGTTATATAGTATGCTAGTAAAATATCAATGATGATCAAATTAATTATACTACCACTGAAAGAGAGTTATTAGCCATTATTTATATGTTTGATAAGTTTAGGTCAAATCTAATTGGAGCTGAATGTGTTTACATACAGACCACTCGATTATAAAATATTTGATGCAAACCTAAGAATTATTAGATGGGTACTTCTGATGCAAGAATTTGATTTTGCGGTAGTAGATACGAAAGGAACAAATAATCATGTTGATGATCATTTATCTAGACTAGAGCAAGAAGAAACATTTGATCTTGAAAAAGAAATTAATGAAACTTTTCATGATGAACAACTTTATGTTGTTAAAGGATGGGAAATACTGTGGTAGTTTTTATATTGTAAACTACAATGTTAGTGGTATTTTACCATATGGGTTGATAAAACAAGAAGAAAAGATGTTTATTCACTATGAAAAATTTTACTTTTGGAATGACCAACAATTGTACAAACAATGCAAAGATTTAGCTATGCAGAGATGTGTGCCTTATGAAGAAATTGAAGTAATTATCCAAAAATGCCATGATTCTAAATTTGGAGGTCTATTTAGGATTGATAGAACTTCTCGCAAAATTTTACAATTTGGATTTTATTGGCCTAATCTTGCACGCAAAATTTCAAAATAAAATGAAATGCCTCTAAATTTTACTTTGGATGTTAAGATCATTAATATTTGGGGATTAGATTTTATAGGACCATTTGTACCTTCATTCGGAAATATATATGTGTTAATTGTAGTGGACTATGTATCATAGCGGATTCAAACAATTGCTTTACCTCGATGTGATGCTCGGAGTGTTTTAAAATTTTTAATCAAAAATTATTTTTACCAGATATTGAATTGTGAGAATAATAATTATAGATGGAAGATCTCACTTTTGGAACAAAAAAATTGAAAAATTAGTGGGAAAATATAATATTATTCATAGGATAGCAACTGTTTATCATCCCCAGAAAAGTGGATTATTCGAAGTATCTAATCGTGAAATTAAGAGAATTTTGGATAAATCTATAAATCCTAATAAAATGGATTGGTCTGCTAGATTAGATACTGCATTATGGACTTATAGGACAGCTTATAAGACACCTGTAGAAATGCCCCCATATAGATTATTTTTGTAAATACTTGTCACTTACTCACAGGATTGAAACATAAAGCATATTGGGCAATCAAGGAATTTAATTTTAATTTAAAAGATGTTGGTGAGAAAAGATTATTGCAATTGAATGAGCTTGAAGAGATTATAAATGAATCTTGTGATAATGCTAGGATATATAAGGAGAGAATAAAAGAATGACATGATCAAAAGATAATAAAAAAGGAATTTGAGCCTTGATGATAATAAAAAAGGAATTTGAGCATGGAAAGGAAGTTTTATTATATAATATAATATTGAAATTATTTCCTAGAAAACTGAAGTCTAGCTGAAGTCTATAGAAAACTGAAGTCTAGGTGGACAAGGCCATTCATAATTGTAAAAGTCTATCTCTATGGAGTTGTTAATATTGAAGATCCTAAGACTGGAAAGATATTTAAAGTGAATAGGCTTAGATTGAAACAAAGTTTTGATGGTTAAAGACCAGTTTTTAAAGAGACTGTAATGTTGGGTCACCCAAAGTAAAGACTGGGAACGTCTGGCTTACGACATTAAACCACACAACGTTAAACTAAGCTCTTTGTGGGTGGCAACCCATTTTTATGTTTTTTCTATTTTTTATCTATTTTTATAAGTAGTATTATATACATGTATATGCTTTATTTATGAATTTCATGTATTTGAGAGTTTTACATATTACAAAAATACATTAAAACATCTTTATTTCTTGACTTATATGAAAAATTTGAGAGTCATATGGATTTAAAACAAAATGGTGAAAAAATCTAAAGTAGCGCCAAAGGCGCCAGATTGGCGCTTGAGGCACCATTTTCCAAAGATTAAGTGCCAAAAGCACCAGATTGGTGCCAAAAGCGTCTGATTGGTGTCAGAAGCACCACGGCAATGGAATCGACTTTGGACGATTCAAAAGGCAATTTTTAACAGTTTTTGGTGGGATTTCTTCCTAGTAACTCCAAAAACTGAATCCCAAGGATATTTAATAAGGGAAAATGAAAGGAAAGCCACCATTTTTCAAATCTTATGGCTTCCCACTCTAAAGAAACCGCTAGTTATGGAATTCTCAACAAGAGGAAGTTTGTCAGTTTCGATGTGCAGAAGTAATATGACTGAGTTCTTGTAAAGTAGAGACTAATCAATAAGCAAGGCTTTGTGAATCGAGGATTCAATGCACCGAATACTTTAGTGGAGGAGATTATTGCATAGAGACGCTTGGAAGTACTTTGCTATGTCATTACTGTTGTAGTAGTTTCTGTGGTAAAAGAGTTTTATGCTAATCTTCAAGGAAGTTACTAAGGAGTCGTCTATGTTCGAGGCAGGTGAGTATAATTTACTCCTTCAAGAATAAATGACATGTTTATGATTGAAAGAGTTCCTATTTTTCACTATGTGAATTTTGTCCCTACGAGAGACAATATGGATAAACTTTATCGATACCTTACCGATGAAGATGCATGTTAGGAGTTATTCTTCATCTTTCTTAAATTCTGCATCCAAGGCGTGACATTTCTTTATTGCATCAAAACTACTTCCTACTATGAAAATCAGTAAAGTGATGAAGGAAAATGCGATTTTGAATTATTGTATTCAAACAGGAAGACCTATTGATGTTGGTGCTTTAATAGTAAAGTTTGTTATGGGTTTAATCATCAATGGATTGAATTATGGACTAGTACATCTATCTACTGTATTCCTGCTATGTAGGCAGTTGCAAGTGCCTTATGAAAGTTCAGAAAAAGTGCTTCTCCCTTGGAAGTCTATGGACCCAGAAGTTTAGTACACCTACACAGGAATTGTGGAGGAGAACGATATGAATACTTTGATGGATCAAGCATCTCAAAATTCATTGCCTATTCATCCTTACTTTAGTTCAAATTCACTTTTGAAAAGTATTATGAAGTGGGAAAAAGAGGTACAAAATCTTAGGCATTCATATGAAAATATTTCTAAAATTCATGAACATATGGAATGGAGGATGAAGGAACACTTTAAAGACACTGGACATATTGAAGAAGGTTTGATGCACATGTTTAAGAAAAATTCTAGAGTTGAAGAAGATTCGACAGACAAGTTTCCTCACTGACCTTTTTACAACTTGTACGTGAACTACCAATGCATGGGAACCATTCAAGAAGATGAATTGTGAAGAAGATTTTTTAACTCATTTTAGTACAAAATTTGTAGTTATAATTGCTTTTACATGTTATGTGTTTGTATTGGATTTGGTTTGCTTTTTTCATGGAACCTTATATGTATTGTTTGTTAAATGTTTGATATTTAGGCTTCAGCATTATTTTGTTGGCTTGATTTCAACGCTGAATTAAGTGTGTTGGTTTGAAAATAGTTAGTTTACAATCGTTCAAATTTTATATATAAATGTGAGTTTTGTGTTATTTGTGAAATTATGTGTTATAAAAGTTTTTAACTTTGAGTCTAAGTGTTCAATAAAGCTAATTAGAGGTTTACGTGGTGCGGTACTCAGCAGATTTTTGAAGAAAATTGAAATCTAAAAATTTTTTGCGTTGGCGCCTGAGGCACCAGATTCCCGAAAAAGCCCAAATCCACTTAAAACTGCAAAATACCCATGTAAAACTCCATTTTTACTCCTTGGGCATTTCCAACTTTTTAACCAAGGCTGAAACTCAACATAGGGCTTCATATTTGATGGATTAGAGGAGATTTTAAAGCCTGAAATTCATGGATTTCATCTACTCTTGGTAAGACCTTCACTTTAACTTAGAAAATTTTTATTTTCACTATGGATTTGAAGAACCAAAATTTGGGATTTTTGATGAAAATGCTTCAAGAAAAGTCATGGTGAAAAGTTTCTTAGCAAATAATCTTGCTTGAGGAGTTAGATTTTTGATTTAGTGATTTATTTGGACTATATTTGTATTTTTGTAGAATTTTCAAATGGCTCTGCCCCTGAGTTAAGAGAGGAAGGCCGTCCAAGGAATTTGATGCACAAAGATTTGTTAGTTTCAAAACCCAGCATAGTTACAATACGCAAATATGGACAAAAAGAATGATCCAAGAACGAGCATTTGCAAACCCAGGTGGCAAGGTCGAGAGACTGATTCTTGTCAAGAACTGGGAAAGTTTCTGCTACTTCACTGTCGTAGCAATTGTTCCGATGGACGATAATTCTATGCAAACCTGAGATTCACTGCCGAATATCGCATCTTGGTAAGAGGTAAGCAGGTTGATTTTTTTGCTAAAATGATCGAAGCTTTGTATGGGCTTGCATTTCATTGTTAGTATGCTGCATTTTTTGATGACTGATTCATCACCTGATGAACTAATTGCCTATCTGACTGATGTAAGAGGAGAATGGAAAATTAAAAATAATCACAAAGTCAATTTCTGCACTTCCAAGTTAAATATTCGAGCTAAGGCATGTCATTACTTCATATTGCACAGTTGTGTCCAACTAATCACCTTAGCAGCAATGTTGAATTTCTACATTCAACAAATGAAAGTTATGGATATTGGTGCTCTTATTGTGCTTAATTCTTAGAGCATTTCTAGAAGTGGGACAGGTAGTGGTTTGGGATATCTTGCCTTGATTTTCACTTTATGTGAACAATCAGGAGTAGAATTTGGTAGGAATGAAGAAATATTGCAACCACTGAAACATATTGGAAACCCAATGTGCATAAATTTGAATCCTTTGTTGGATCAAGGAGTGAAAGTAGTGATAGACCCTCCACATCAGCTGCAGGACCATCTACTTTTGGTTCTGTTTCACTTGAAAATGTTATGGAGCAGTTAATGATTCAATAATAAGATCTTATAGCAATGCAGATTAGAATAGGTAGTATAGAAGCCAGAAATGCCTACAATGATGAATATAAGCAGAAAAGAGTTCAGCATGACATTACATATGAAGAGGCAATGATTTGATTCTTGAGGGGTTACCATACAGTAGAGTTTCCTACATGCCCTAGCTTCACGCCTTATGTGCATGAAGAAGAAGAAGAAGAAGAAGAAGAAGAAGAAGAAGAAGAAGAAGAAGAAGAAGAAGAAGAAGAAGAAGAAGAAGAAGAAGAAGAAGAAGAAAAAAAAGAAGAAGAAGAAGAAGAAGAAGATGAAGAGGAGGATGATGAAGAGCAAAATTTTATTTAGGTTTTGTTTGTTTTTATGTGTTGGTATTTGTTTTGTTTTATTGTTAATTGTATGAGTGAAACATTTATGTGTTTAGTTTGTGGATCTATTGAACTGGTATATGTAATAGTAAATTGTAGACTTTTATTTTTCAGCATTTATAATTCCTTTATTGTACTATTTATGTCCTTAATTTATCTTTTCTTAGCAAATCCTTTGGTATATTATATCTCATTTAATGTTTTAAAGCCTGTACTTTTTAAGTTGGCACTTGCAAAATATCAAGAGCCAAGTTTCATTTTCAGAATCCTTAACATGTTAGTTTTCTTTTTATGCATTTACTATTTTCTTTCTTACAAATTGTGTGTACTACAAGCTTTACTTATTATTTAAAAACTTAAGTTTGGGGGAAAAGAAACATTTCGTTAAAATAAGTGAACCAAATTTTATTTGTCCTTAATTAACTATAATTTTAAAAATTAATTTAACATGACCATGGATATTAGAGTTTAATTTTAAATAACTATATTTTTGTTTGTAAATATTATAGTAAATTTAAACAAAAATCTTTAATAATGGAGGTCAATTCTAGAGTTAAGATAATTAGTAAAAAGAATAAGACTATGTTTTTCTATTTAAAGAAAAGAAAATTTTATTTTTGAAGTATTAAGAATCTTAGAGTATCATCTAAGGAGAAATGAATGAGACTTTATGAAAAATCTTCAAAGCTAGTATGAATTTATAAGGAGAAGGAGAGTTAAAAGTTTTGACTTTTAGAAGAGAATAGTGAAGCTCAAAATTATTAAAGGATATCCAAAATTATTAAAGGATATTAAAGTTTATAAGTTAATCTCTTCCATAAGTTATATTTTTATGGAGTAAAAGGGTCACTTGAGGACAAGTAATATTTAAGTTTGGAGGATTTTAATACACCAAAATAATGTACTATTTCATGTATACATTTTATACTTATTTTGGTGATATTGCACTCTAAAGAAGATTATTTTCATGTTTTTGTTGTACGAATATCAATTTTAGGCATTTGGTGCAAAAGTAGCAAGACTGAGGAAATTTGGGGCCAAAATGGAGATTTTCATGATCCTGGTGCGAGAGGTGTCAGATTGGCGCCTGAAGCATCATTTTCTAGAGAGTTGGTGCTAGAAACGTCATAAATTGGCGCCAAAGACATAATTTTACAAAGAAGTGCCGCTAGAAGTGCTACGTTGGTGCCATAAGTGCCAGAATCCAGAGAACACAGTGGAAATCATTAGGCTGGCGGCAGAGGCGCCGAAAGCACCAGAAATGAATTAAGATGAAGTAAGGCAGTTTGTGACTATTTTTGAGTGGTTTTTGAAGCCTTCAAATAATTTAAACATCCTATGGAATTTTTTAATGCATCTAGATACGTTGGAAGGATTTTAAAGAAGATATATGTCTTTTGGATGAAAGGATTTATCTATTGGTGCAAAAAGGTGCGACTTTTGGTGGAAAACTGGAGGGAATTTTGAATTCCATTTGAAAGGAGGCTGGCACTAATTAAAAAAAGAGAAGTATATAAAAAAAAGGTGGCATGGGATAGAGAGAAAGGTTTTGGCATGAGAGAGAAGGGAGGATTATCTTCTAGTGCTGTAAGAGGAGAGGGAAGGTGAGAGATTTCTTTTTCATTACACTTCTAATAGAGAATTGAGTGTGATTATAAAGAGAGAAAGTGCTTAAACAAAATTTCTAAGGATTTGCTTGGGAAGGAGTGTGAGATAAGTTGTGTTCTTTTCTTTTTGTTGTTTTGTAAACTTATTTTTATATATGAATTCCATGTTTTGTCGTATCCTTCTCATGAATTCTAAGTTGTTTTCTTTATCTTTCTCCGTACAATGAGATATGGTTCTGTGAAGAATTAGTTTTGTTTTGTAAGGTTTTAAATGTCAATAAATTGAGATGATTTTAACTCTGATATTCATTTACTTTTCAACTTGGCGAATTGAAAAGTTACAATTTATTGAGAAACATACGATCCGAAGGGATATGCTTTCTACAATAAGGTAAGCGTCACATTCAATTTCATGGGTGAAAATGTAATCCATGGGGGTGCATGCAAATAAATAAGGAAATATACTTTTATGGGCACATAATTAGAGCTTTTAAGGTGACAAATTAAAATCCCCAATTTGGTCCAGTTGCTTGGAAAATAAAGTGATTTCTAGCACTTAGCCAAGGGAGAAGTGAGAGCTATGGAGTGGCAGCAAGTTGATGTGGGCAGATTTAGTGTGTAATTTTACAAATATTTTTGAATATTACAAAATTACACACGATAGATATATAATAAATATGTAATATAATCCTAACAAAAATACCTTTTTGAAAATAGTTTATCTTTTAAAACTCTCTTTAAACTGCCAAATCCCCGTTAAAATCAACTCAAGAATACGTATCGCTCAAGTAATAAAGGGCTCTAATGGAGTCCTAGATATTGATCCCACAGGGAATTTGGAAAATTCTTTAAATAATTTTTTGAAATTAATTCAAAATTAAAATAAAAAAATAAAAGTAAAGTGCAAATTTTGAATATTAACTACTATAGCAAATGCTATATAAAATGCAGTTGAAAACAACATTAACTAACTGAGAACTAACTTTTCAAAAGTAAAATTATGAAAACTAAACAAAATTTTTATTTTAAGGGAAAGTTCAAATTTAAGATAGCATCCCTCCCTTTTACAATGAGTATATAGATAGTGAAGAAATTGAAATCATTTGAAAATATATATAAAAATAGTTTTATCCTAAATAGGAACAATCCTATTATTTACCCTCTTTTGAGTGCTATAAAGAAAATTGACTAATTCAGAGTTTAGTCCCTAATTTTGTGGTTAGGCTGGAAGGATATCAGCTGCCCCCCTAGAGCTCCCCCTAATC
>NW_018246740.1:252342-264475 GCF_001263595.1 Phalaenopsis equestris
ATTTTAATCTGTCACTTTAAAATCTCCAATTCTGCACCCAATTTCATGGATGACATACTCTCCCATGAAATCAAATGTGATTCTCCCTATGTTGTAGAAATCATATCCATTTTAAGAGCATATGTTTCTCAACAAGTTTTAACATTGCAATGTGCCAGATTGAAAAGTAAATTAAGATCGGATTTCAAATCATCACAAATTATTTACATTTAAAACCATAGAAAACAAAACCAATTCTTCATAAAAGCATATCTCAACGTAGGGAGAAGGATAAAGAAGACTACTCAGAATTTATGAGAAGGATACAACAAAACACATATTTTATATAAAAAAATAAGTTTACAAAAAAAAATAGAAATAAAAGACACAACTTATCTCACAATCCTTCCGAAGAAAATCCTTAGAAATTTTGTTTACAAGTCTTTCTCTCTTCACAATCCCACTCAATTCTCTCTTAGAAAGGTAATAAAGAAGAAATCTCTCACATTCATTCTTCTTTTACAATCCTAGAAGAAAATTTTCTCTTCTCTTCTCCTTGCCTTTCACGCCACCCCCATTTTCTTGTCCTTTTTGTCCCCCCTAAACTGCTTGAAGTCTTTCTCTTTTATTTTGGGTTGTCTCATCTCAAAAAGGAATTCAAAATTTCCTCCAAAAGTCAACTCTTTTGAATTCAAAAGATGTGTCATTTGATCCAAGAGACATTCCTTCGTAGAAGAATCTTCCAAAGTGTCTACATGCATTAAATTACTTCAATAAATGTGTAGAACAAGTATCCTTTTGCAAATTCGCAAAACATTCATCTTAAACTGCCTTAATCTGCAAAAAAGTAGTCTCTGGCGTATCAAGCGCCAGTTCTGGCACATCATGCGCCAAGCCTCTGTCAAACGACGCATCATGTGCTAGAATTCTAAAATTTATTGTTTTGGCTCTAAATTTCATTATTTTTGTCATTTTTACTTCAAATGCCTAAAAATGATATACATGCAACAAAAACATGAAAATAATCTTCTTTAAAATGCAATATCACAAAAAATAAGCATAAAATATGTACTCAAAATAATATATTATTTTTGTGTGAAATTACAATAACAAAATTTAAGTAAATCTTTAATAACTTATATTCAAACTCTAAGTTTAGGAATACTCGACAATCAAATTTAAGAATTCGGAATCTCTATTTTATTCAAGAAGAATTGCAATTTGTCATATTAAGAACATTTATAACATTCATATGAAAAAGAACTTCATAAAAACTTTACTAGGAATGTTACTAATTCTCCAATATAAGTTTAGAAAATGTAATGAAGCTTCTTCCCTAAGTTGATTCTAGTGAAGCCAATTTTTGATTAGGCATCTCCTCAAGCTTCTCCACACTTATTTTTATTTTTCTTTGCTTTTATTTTATCTTCTTTTTTCTTCTAGGATATTTTAGATCCTTTCTTTTCTTTTTATTTTTCTCTTTTTTTTTGCAAGTGAGGATTACTATAGCTGGATAGCCTTTAATAATTTTGAACTTCGCTATCCTCTTCTTAAATTTAACACTCTATACCTTTCTTCCTTTATAAATTCATATTAGTTTATGATTTTTCATAAAGTCTCATTCTTTTTTTCTTAAATGAAACTCTAAAATTCTTAAAACTTCAAAAAAACAACTTCCTTTTCTTTAAATAGGAAAGCGTAGTCTTATCTTATCATACCAAATATCTTTAACTTTAGAATTAAACCTCTTTATTAAAAACTTTTTACCTAAATTTACCACAATATTTACACTCAGAAGTATAGTCATTTAAAGTTAAATCTTAATAACCCAGGCCATGTTAAATTACTTTTTAAAATATAGTTAATTGAGGAAAAATAAAATTTAGTTTACTTCTTTTAAGAATAATTTTTTTTCTTTCCCACAAACATAAGTTCTTAAGTGATTTTAAAAATATTTTTAGTATAAAATTTAGTAGGTGAAAGAAAACAATAAATGCATGAAAATAGAAACTTACCTGTAGAGGATTTCTGACTACGAAACTAGGCTCTGGCATACTGCAGGTACTAATTATAAAACTACATATAAGATTTAAAGAATTAAATAAAACATAATATATTCTAAAGAATTTGCTGAGAATTGAAAACAATAATACAAAAACTACAAAACTAAACTTAAAATATTAAAAATATAGAAAAAGTGAAAGTTTACAGTTACTATTATAGATTAAGTTCACAATACAACATAAAAGTTTGTACTACAATAGGTTCCAAACAAAAGTACATTACAATACACTCACAAATAATAAACAAACATGAAAACACACTAAACTAAACTCATAAAAATCAATTCTCAACTCCTTCCTCTTCATCATCATAATCTTCATCTTCTTCTTCTTCTTCTTCTTCTTCTTCTTCTTCTGCTTCTTCTTCTTCTACTACTTCATTGTGAACAGGAGCATAAGGAGTGAAACTAGGGCATGCAGGAAAGTCCACATTAGGTTCACTGCTAAGATGTCTTACCATAGCATTTTCAAAATCAATATCATGTTGAACTCTCCTCTACTTATATTCATCATTATAAACATTTTTTGCTCCTATCTCTCCCAATTGAGTTTGAATATTAACTATGTCCATTGTTTGAATCATCAGTTGGTCCATAATACTTTCAAGCAATGCAGATCGAGAAGTAGACACCCTTGCAGCAGATGTAGAGGGTTTATCCCTTCTTCCACCTTTAGATTCAACAAATGATTCCACTCTCTGAAGCATATGCCCCCAATCAGATTATGTGGTTGTAGTCTTTCTTCATTTCTATGGGACTCTACTCTTGATTGTTCACATAGATTGAAAATCAAGGCAGGGAATCCCAAACCACCAGAAGTAGAACTACCAGCTATACTTCGAGCATGTTGAACTATAAGTGCACCAACATCTATTTCTTTCATGTTCTGGATGTAATAATTTATTATAACTCTATCTTTTGTAACATCAGCCAAATGATTTGATGGCAACAGTCTGACAGAAATGAAGTTTTTCCACACTTTTGATTGAATAATCAACATGGAAGCAAGGAAGTTAACTATCTTATTATTCTTAATCTTCCACTCCCCTCTTCCATCAGTCAAAAATGCAATCAATTCATCCAGTGATGAATCAGCCATCACGAATGCAGCGCATTCATTGGTTTTTCATAAAACTCTATCTAGGATGTGATATTCATTAGTGAATCTCAGGTTTTCATAAAACTCCCGAACCATCGGGATAATTGCTACGGTAGTGAAGTAGCAGAATCTTTCCAAGTTTTTGGCCAGAATTAGTCTCTCGATCTCGCCACCCGAGTTTGCAAACGCTCGTTCTTAGATAATTCTTCTTATCTCCATTTGAGTATTGTAATAATGATGGGCTTTGGAACTAACAAATCTTTGTGCATCAAAATCTTTGGATGGCCTTCATTAACTCGGGGAGCCATTTGAAAATTCTACAAAAATCCAAATAATTCCAAATAAATTGATAAATTAAAAATCTAAATCCTCAAGTAAGATTATTTGGTAAGAAAACTTTCACCATGTGTTTTCTTCAAACTTTTTCATCAAAAACCCCAACTTTTGGATCTCCCAAATCTATGGTGAAAATAAAAAATTTTTAAGTTAAAGTGAAGCTCTTACCAAGAGAACATGAAATCTATGGTTTTTTGCCTCTGAATCCTTCTCTTTCGCCCACAATGTGATGCCCTAGACCAAGGTCTTTAGGTATGAGATGACTTAAGTAGCAAAAATGGAGTTTGTTCGTGCGATTTTGTGGTTTTCTAGGCTATATAGCATGTTTGGAGCTTTGGTGCATCATGCGCCATGCTGGCGCAACATGCGCCAATGCTCTGTAAATTGCCGCATCATGCGCCAGAACTTAAATCCACCAGATTTCAGTTTTTGTGAAAATCTGCTCTGTACCGCTTTACATCAACCTCTATTTGACTCAAATGAACCATTCTAAGCATAATTAAACATCACACTAGCACCAAACTTTCACAAACAACACAAAACTAACATTTATATATAAAAGCAACGCTCTAATAAATTAACATTTTTCAGGCCAATAAACATCAAATTCAGTGTCTAAAGCAAACCAACATCCTAACATTGAAATCTAAATATCAAAATTCAAACATAAACATAGATATTGTGTAACAATAGAAAGGAAATGTAATCCAACACAACAAAATAACTAAAAATAAATAATACTAAAATGAAGTTCCGTTTATAAATTATGTTCAAACTTTTTCTTTGTTATCGTCTTTCTAGATATCTCCCATAGATTGGTAGTGCACATACAAGTGCACATACAGGTTGTAGAAGGGTCGAAATGAAAATTTATCAGTTGGATTTTCATCCTCAATCCAAGAATGTTTCTTGAACATACGTACCAAACCATCTTCAATACGCCCAATATGTTCAAAATGTTTCTTTAATCTCCAATCTAGATGATCCAACATTTCAGTAATATTCCTAATCACATGCATGAGATTATGCATCTCCTTTTCAATCTTCTTCAAAAGTGCACTCGAGTTTTAGTAGGGCTAAACAGGTGATGAATTTTGAGATTCTTGATCCATCAACACATTCATATCATTTTCATCTTCCATTCCAAAATAGTTGCAATAGACTTCTGGATCCATCAGATTCCAAGGAAAAATCACTTTTCCCCATCTTTCATAAGGTACTTGTGATTGACTGCATTGTAGAAAAATAGTGGATGGATGTCCAAGTCCAGTTGCAGATCCATAAACAATCAAACCCAAAACCGATTTCACAATAATAGCTCCAACATTAACAGGTTTTCCGGTTTGAATACAGTAGTTCAGAATGACACTCTCCTTAGTTACTTTACTAATTTTTATGGTAGGCAATAATTTTGATGCAATGAAGAAGTGCCAGGTTTTTTAAACTAGTTTTAAAAATGATAAGGGAAAACTTACATTTTCATCATCTCTGGTCTCCTAATTTGCATATTCATCAATATGGTAGCGGTAGGGTTCATTCATATTATCTCTCGTATGGTTAAAATTTGCATAATGGCATATAGGCACATTCTAAATCACAAACAACTCGTTTATTCTTGAAGGAGTAAACTACACATAGATCATTCATTGGTTGATCCCATGAAGATTTGCATAAAATTCTCTTACTACAGGAACAACAATAGTGGCAGTAGTGTAGCAAAGCACTTCTTAGCGCCTCTGTGCTTAGCGCCTTTGCGCAATAGTCACTTCCACTCAAGTATTTGGCATGTTGAATCCTCGATTCACAAATCCCCTTTCTTTGATAAGCCTCTTCTTCATTAGAACTCGATCATATAAATTTTGCACATCAAAACTGATGAACTTTCTCCAATTGAAAAGTCCAAATCTAGCGAAGTTTTTATAGTGGGAAGCCATAAGATTTGACAAGTGGTGACTCTTCCTTCATTTTCTCCCCTAAAATATGTTTTGGAGTCAGTTTTTAGGAGTTAAATGGAGACAAAACCATCAAAAACTGCTTTTTGACATGTTTTAGTCATTTTTGTTACTGATGCGCCAGCTCTCTAGAATTCGGCACATCATGCGCCAGTTCCAAAAACTTCACCGTTTTGATTTGGATCCATTATATTCTTAATTTTTCCATAAAATTAGGTAAATAAAGA
Source organism: Phalaenopsis equestris (assembly GCF_001263595.1). Classification (NCBI taxonomy): domain Eukaryota; kingdom Viridiplantae; phylum Streptophyta; class Magnoliopsida; order Asparagales; family Orchidaceae; genus Phalaenopsis; species Phalaenopsis equestris. The sequence goes on from NW_018246740.1 coordinate 257,998, forward strand.
TGTTTATAAATATTTTTCTCAAATACACAAACGACATACTAACTTAAACATAAATATATGTGAAATATTTCAAACCAAAAAAAACTCAAAAGCAAACTAAAAAATGATAAAAATGGGTTGTCTCCGAAAAAGCACTCTCCCAGAAAGCACTTGATTTAATGTTGTCAGCTCGACATTCCCAGTCTTATTCTGGTTGACCCAACATTACAGTCTTTTTAGAAGCTGGTCATTATCCATCAAAATATAATTTTAATCTGTGCCTATTCACTTTAAATATGTTTCCAGTCTTAGGGTCTTCAATATTAACTACCCCATAGGGATAGACTTTTATAACTCTGAATAACCCTTTCCACCTAGAATTCAATTTTCCAGGAAAAAATTTAAATCTTGTATTATATAATAAAACTTCTTGTCGATGATCAAATTCTCTTTTTATTATTTTTTGATCATGCCATTTTTCCTTATAAATCCTAGCATTATCGTAAGATTCATTCCTAATTTTCTCAAGCTTATTCAATTGCAATAATCTTTTTTCAATACCATCTTTCAAATTGAAATTGAATTCATTTATCGCCCAATAAGCTTTATGCTCTAATTCAACTGGCAAGTGACAAGTCATCCCAAAAAGTAATCTATATGGGGGCATTCTTATAGGTTGTCTTGTATGCCAATAATGCAGTATCTAATCTCATAGATCAATCCATTTTATTAGCATTAACACTCTTTTCAAAATCAAGTATTTCTTCTTTTTCTAGCCTAGATAGATGATCAGCAATTTGATTATTAGTCCCTTTTCTATTCACTATTACAAAATCAAACAGCTGCATAAGAAGTACTCATCTAATTAATCTTACATTAGCATCCTTCTTTTACATAAAATATTTAATAGTTAAATGGTCCATATGCACAACACATTTAGCTCCAATTAGATATGACCTAAACTTATCAAAAGCATACACAATGGCTAATAATTCTCTTTCAGTGGACTATTTTGAGCATCATTAAGAGTCTTTCTAGCATAGTATATAACTTTAAAAATTTTGTCATATCTCTGCACTAAAACAGTACTAAAATAGTTTCAATTGCATAATCACTAGCATCACATATTAATTCAAAAGTTTTCTCCCAATCAGGTGAAACAATTATAGAAGGAGTGATCAAATTTTCCTTTAAATTCTCAAAGGCTTTAAGAAAATCTTGATTAAAGTCAAATTTTGTATCTTTTCCAGAAGTTGGCATAAAGTTTTAGTAATTTTTGATTTTAGTAATTTTTGAATTTTTGAAAAGTCTTTAATATAACTCCAGTAAAATCCAGTATGTCCTAAAAAACTCCTACCTCCTCTTATCGTAGTAGGTGGAGGTAAGTTTGATATAACCTGTATTTTTGCAGGATCTAATTCCATGTCATTTTCTGAAATTTTATGCCCAAGTAAAATTCCTCCTGCAACCATGAATTGATATTTCTCCCAGTTTAACACTAGATTCATCTTTCACATTGTTCTACAACATTCTCTAAATGATTTAGACATGTTTCAAATGAAGTTCCAAACACAGAAAAATCATCCATAAAGATTTTGATCCCCTTTTCAATTAATCACTGAAAATTGGCATCATACAACTTTGAAATATTGTAGGCATGTTACATAATATAATGGGAATTCATAAGTAAAAGTTCCATAGGGAATAGTAAACGTTGTTTTCTCTTGATCCTCTAGAGTAATAGGTATTTAATGAAATCCGGTATATCCATCCAAAAAGCAAAAAATCTGTGCCCATCTAGTCTATCCAACATCTGGCCCAAAAATGGTAAAGAAAAGTGATCCTTCCTTGTGGAAAAATTTAATTTTCTATAATTTATGCAGATTCACCATCCAGTGACTTAGCTTGTTGAGATTAATTCATTATTCTCATTTATTACGACAATCACACCTCCTTTCTTTAGAACACAATGAATTGGACTCTCCCAAGAATTGTTTAAAATAGAATATATTATTCCAGCATTTAACCATTTTAAAATTTCTTTCTTGACAACTTCTTTCATCATGAGGTTTAGTCTCCTTTGAGGATGAGCTCTTGGTTCATGATGATCTTCCAATAATATTCAATGCATACAGATTGATGGAATGATTCCTTTAATATCAGCTAATGTTCATCGAAAGGATTTCTTATATCTTCTCAAAGTTCCCAACAATTTTTGTTCTTGCATATAAGTTAATTTTGAGGATACAATAACATGTAATGTGGATAAGCCTCCTCAAAATGCATACTTTAAATGTGTAGGAAGTGTTTTCATTTCTAGTTCAAGAGGTTTCTCAATAAATAAAATAAAATTCTTGTTATTTTTTGTAGTATCTAACAGTTTAAATTATTCACATTATCCAAGTCTTCGTTACTCACTTCCATAGATTCATCTTGAATTTTATCCTCATCTTCCAAATTTCTTTTCAAATGTCTTCCTGAAATATTTGTGGCTTAAATATTTGTTAAAATTCATTATGAAGCATTCAATCTCATGCTCTTTTGCTGGGTATCTCATTGATTTTGTAAAATTAAATGTAACCTCTTGATCACTAACTCTCATAGTTAGTGCTCCTTTTTGCACATCTTTCAAAGCTTTTCCAGTGGCAAGAAATAATCTTCCTAAAATGATAGGAATTTCTTTATCTTCTTTCATATCTAATACAATAAAATCCACAGGAAAGATAAATTTATAAACATTTACCAAAACATCTTCTATAACTCTTTTAGGGTAGGTAATCGAAATATCAGCTAACTCAAGAGTTACAGTTGTAGGTGAAATGTCTCCTAAACTAAACCTTCTGAAAATTGATAGAGGCATAAGATTAATTCTGGCTTCTAAATTACATAAAGCTTTTCCGAGGAAACTTTCGCCAATAGCGCGAGGAATAGTAAAACTACCTGGATTTTTAAGTTTTTCAGGAAGCTTTTTCTAAATTATAACACTACACTCCTCACTAAGTGCAACTGTTTCATTGCCTACAAACTTCCTTTTCTTATTAAGTATATCCTTCATGAACTTCATATAGCTTGGCGTTTGTCCAAGGCTTGAACAAATGGAATGTTTATTATTAGTTTCCTCAATATCTCCAAGAATTTTAAAAAAAATGGTTATGTCTATTTTTCTGCTTCAATCTTTGAGGAAATGGAGGTGGTGGCCTTTATATAGTTATTTTCATTAGTTTAATAGGACATTCTGACTAAAAATGAAAATTTTCATCAGATTTTTCATTTTTCACCTCTTTTTTCTTAACTTCAACTTCCACTTCTTTTTGAACTTTGGTTTCCAATTCTTTTCCACTTCTCAGTTGAATAGCCTTAACTTGCTCTTTGTTTTGATCTTTAGGGTTTAATTCAAGATTACTAGGCAACATTCGTGGAGGTTTATTGGTAAGTGCAGTAGCAATACATCCCAACTGATTTTCTATGTTTTTAATTGAAGCTCCTTGACTTTGTAATTGACTTACCATTTGCAATATTAATTCTTCCATTGAAAATTTCTTCTCTTTACTCTACAAATTAGTATTAAAACCTGGAGGATAATAAGGTTTATAAGTTGGATTTCCTTGATTGTTGGAGTTTCCCAATGGGTTCGCAACATTATTTCCCCATTGTGAATTTATAGCATTAGAGTTATTGTTACTCCAACTAAAATTTGGATGATTTCTCCAACCAAGATTATAATAATTGGCATAAGAATTGCTAGAATGATTATTTATTGCCTTAAAGTGTCATAAGAAAATTGAGATTCTATCATTTGTCCCAATGATTTTTCCTCATGCGTAGGTGTTGTCTGAGACTAATTCATTCCATATTGATCTATCTTCTTTAATATAGAAGCTTTTTGGGCATCCAATATAGATATTGCATTAGAATCATGAATACTAGCTACTCTTTTTAGATTTACCTTTTAGAGGGCCATCAAAAATTATTAGTTACAATCTCTTAAATTAAATAATATGTTTCAATAAATGGTTTTGACATTAATGATTCCCCAATAGCAGCGTTGATTATTGACCTAAGAGATCCAACCAATACATTATAAAAAGTTTAAATTATCAGCCAATCTAGAAACGCATGGTGTGGACACTTCCTAAGGAGATCCTTAAATATTTCCCAAGCTTCATAAATTGAGTCCCCTTCAAACTGACAAAGTAATATAGTATCATTTCTAAGCTTAACAGTTTTTTAGGGACGAACATATTTAGATAAAAATTTTTTTGATAGGTTTCCCCAAGTTATGATAGGTCTAGGTGAGTTTAACCACATCTTAGCTTTATCTCTTAATGAAAAAGAAAAAGGTATAAGTCTGATGACATTATTCAACACTACATCATATTTAAATGTAGAACACAATTCTAGAAAACTAATAAGGTGTAAGTTAGGATCTTCAGTTGGTGTTCCCCCAAACTAATTATTTTCTACCATTTAGATAATAAAAGGTTCAAGCTCAAATGAATTGGCAGCTACACTAGAGTTTTGTATACTCAAATGAATTTCATCTGCTATACGATTAACAAAATCTCATAAAGGTCTCTAATGATGTTCATTTCTAAAATTACTTAAGTTGCAAGCATTCCACTAAAATTATCTATCTCTTCAATTGGCCTAAGGGTTATTAGAACAATTTTTTATTGCATTTAAGGTCTCATAAGAATATTAAGATTCTATAATTTTTCCCAATAAGTTTTTCTCAAACACAGGTTCTGTCTCAGAATAATTCATTCCATATTGATCTATGATTTTTTATATAACAATTATTTGGCAGCTAACATAGATATTGCATCAGAATCATGAAAACTAGCTACTCTTTTTGGATTTTCCCTTTCAAAGGGCCATAAAATATTTTTGGTAGCCATCTCATCAATTAATGAATATGCTTCATCAAATGGTTTTGACATTAATGATCCACCAAAAATAGTGACAATTATCAATCTAAGAGATCCAACCAACCCCTTATAAAAAGTTTGAATTATTAACCAATCTGGCAATGCATGGTCTGGACACTTTCTAAAGAGATTTTTAAATCTTTCCCAAACTTCAGAAATTGATTCCCCTTCAAACTGACAAAAATATATGATATCATTTCTAAGTTTAGCAGTTTTTGAAGGTGGAAATATTTAAATTAGAATTTTGGTGATAAATCTCCCCATGTTCTGATTGATCCAGGTGCTAATGAGTTTAACAACGTCTTAGCTTTATTCTTTAGTGAAAAAAATAAAGTCTAAGTCTAACGACATCATTTGACACTCAATCATATTCAAATTTAGCACACAATTCTGAAAAACTAGCAATGTGTAAATTAGGATCTTCAGTAGGTGTTCCTCCAAACTAATTGTTATGTACCATTTGGTTAATAGCAGTTTTAAGTTCAAATGGTGAATTGGTAGCTACAACAGAGTTTTGTATACTTAAATGAATTTTATCGGTTGTATAATTTCATCTGGTGTAGGATTAACATAATCTTTTAAAGGTCTCAGATGATGTTCATTTTCATTTCCAACATTACTTTTCTCTTTTTGTTATTTTCAATTTTTTGTAATAGTTCTCTCTAGTTCAGAATTCTAAGGTACTAAATTTTCAGATCTTACACTACGCATAAGCAAAATAAAGCAAGTAATAGCAAAATAAAGCAAGTAATTAAAAAAAAAAGCAAACACACTTAAATAAGAAAATGTCAGTACTAAACTACAAGCAATCTTTTTTTTAATTTTTAAAATAAAAATACTATAAATTATAAAATAATTTACCACTACTTTCTGTTATTTCCTAAGCAACGAAGACAAAAACTCGATGCGGGTGGATTTAGTGTGTTAATTTTGCAAACATTTTTCAATATTACAAACTACACACAACATATACAATAGCAAACATGCAAATTAATCACAACAAAATAACTTCAATTAAATAGTTTTATTATTTAAATATCTTTTAACTTCCAAATCCCCTTTAAAAATAATGTAAGTATACATATCGCTCAAGTAATAAATGGCTCTAATGGAGTCCTAGATATCAATCCCACGGGGAAATTGGAAATGCCTGTAAATAAGTCCTTAAGATTATAATGTAAAGTACAATTTTAAAAATAAAAAAAGTAAAGTGTGAAGTTTGAATATTAAGTGACAAGTAAATACTAATTAAAAATCAGTTGAAAGACAAAGTTAACTAAACTAAATACTAAACTTTTAAAAGTAAATTAAAACTAAGATGATGTGATCGAAAGTTCAAATTTAAGAAAAAACCCTTACCTTTACAATGAGTATATGGATTGTGAAGAAATTAAAATCATTTGAAAATATATAAAAAAATTTTGTCTAAAATAGGACAATTCATATTCTTTACTTCCTTCTGAATGCATAAAGAACATTGACTAATCCAGAGTTTGATCTCTAATTCTGTGGCTAGGCTGGGAGGATATTGGCTGCCACTCTAAAGCCCCCACTATCGCCCCCCCTCAGGG
>NW_018246740.1:266666-271169 GCF_001263595.1 Phalaenopsis equestris
TTGCTGATTATTTTGGAGATCACATTGGTTAGGCTGATTGGCCTGTAATCCCCCCAAGTTTTCCTATTTTGATTCTTAGGTATTAGAGTGATGGTGGAGGCACTGAAATATTTAGGAGGGTCCACACCAAGAAAGAAAATTTGGACAACAAGCATAATGTCTTGTTTAGTCCTATCCCATGTGGCTTTATAGAAAGTAGATGTATAGCCATCAGGCCCAGCAGTTTTGAGACCATCAATGGAATCTAAGGCTTTTTTTATCTCATCTTCCAAAGGATTACTAGTGAGATTTAAATTTTGAACATATTGCTGACAGTTAGTGAACAGCTCAGTTTCAATTGGGCTTCTAAAATCCAGCTCATTGGTGAACAAATTTTGGAAATGTTGGACTGCATCATAAGCTATATCTTCTGCATTGGTTAACTTCCTACCATTGATATTGGTTATGTTTAAGATCATGTTACACTTCATTCTATGATTGATACAAACATGATAGTATCTAGTATTTCTATCACCATTAGTGAATTTAGTGACAACAGCTTTTTGTTTTAAGAAACATTCATGGTAGTTGATTTGTGCAAGGAGTCTCTCATTGGCATGGTGAACCTCATATTCAGATTTCATCCCCATTTGTAAGCCTTCCTCCAAACTATGAACTTCTTTTTGGATGGCCTCCGGTTGTTCATTGACATTACCAAATCTTTTCAAATTCCATTTTTTCAGATGAGAGGCTAAGTTCTTTTGTTTTAACCATAATCTGATCCAGGGGTCTGCATTCAGGTTGGAATTCCAATTGTTTTCGACTTCCTTAATGAAATCAAGATGTAGAGTCCACATATTCTGAAATCTGAAGGGTGTATGAGTTGGTCTAGCAGTGTTCTGTATGGAGCAAAGGAGAGGTCTATGATCAGATCCAGCCATTGCAAGGTGAGTGACAGTAGAGAATGGAAAGGTTTGAAACCATAAGGAGTTGCCAAGCAATCTATCCAATCTTTCCCACAAAGTGCCTCTTCTCTAAGTGAACTTTGGACCTTGAAAGCCTAGATCAAATAGACCAGCATCACTGATGAAGTTATTGAATTTGGCTATTGGAGAAAGTAAAGGGGCTTTACCCCCTCTTTTTTCCGTTGGAGAAGTGACACAATTGAAGTTACCCTCCAAAATCCAGAAAGAGTCAATATTTTTTCCCAAAGTCATCAGCTCATGCCACAGTTCTTGTTGGTATCTAGGAAGGCTGCTAGCATAGATGAATGATGCAAATCCCACCTGTGCTCCAATAGCAAACTGAATGTGAAGAAACTGATGATGGTTAACAAGTAAACTGCATTGAATTTCAGGTCTGACAAAGAGCCAAGTTTTATTAGTGGAATTAGCATAAAAAGTAAACTTGGAAAACTTGTTGATGATGTTTTGAGGATATTTTGCAAAGCACCAAATCTTGTGTAGTCTAATGAGATGTCTTAATCTCAAAAGAGAGGAGGCGTGAGCCACTCCTCTAATGTTCCAACACAAAATATTAATCATGGGATCCTTAGCATTCCAAAGAGGAATACTAATCACTGATAGGTGAGAATTGAATGGAAGGTTGAGACCTTGGCCTAGCTCTTCCTCTATTATATGTCGAGGTAGAGCCAGAATGAGGCTTAGCCTTTCCATCCTTCTTAGGAGAGTTTGTTCCATGTAGAAGTTGCTACGCCTCAGAAGTCTGTGAATTTTCCAATCCTCTTCCAAAGCCTGTTGCAAATCAATGACATCAGCCTCAGCAATTCTAGGAGTAGGCTCATTGATCAGGGAACTTTTCATCACATTCTTTTTCCTTGTTTTGTGACTTTGCCAATCTTCTCCCAATGCCTGTTGCACTTCAACAGAAGCAGCTTCAATAATTTTATATATATCCTCAGTGATCAAGGGGCTTTTCAGAGCACATTTCCCTTTTCCAGCAAGTGTGGGGGAAGGAGGGGTAATAATACTGACTTCATTAGGTTCTGCCCTCTCCACACAACCTGGAGAAGTTTCCAAGTTGTTTTGGGGTTCTGATAATTCCCCCAATGGATCACCAAAGGGGAAAGTGGCAAGAGGATTTGTGTTCTTAACAAAAAGAGTTTTACTGGTTTTCCTGACAGCATCCCTGTGATTAAATGTAGTGATATTATTGCCACAGAGAAGTTGGAAAATCCTATAAGTAAGTTCTTAAAATTATTATTTAGAATTTAAAATATAAAAATAAAAGTAAAGTGCAAAGTTTGAAAATTAACTACTAAGGTAAATGCTATATAAAATGCAGTTGAAAAATAAAGTTAACTAACTAAGAACTAACTTTTCAAAAGTTAAATTACAAAAACAAAATAAAGTTAAAACAAAGTTTTTGTTTTGACGGAAAGTTCAAATTTAAGAAAGCATCCTCCCCCTTTACAATGAGTATATGGATTGTGAATAAATTGAAATCATTTGAAAAAATATATATAAAAACTGTTTTGTGTCAAATGAGAGCAATTTTATTCTTTACCCTTTTTCGAGTGTTGTAAAGAACATTGATAAATCAAGAGTTTGGTCCCTAATTTTGTGGTTATACTGGGAGGAAACCAATTGCCACTCCAGAGCTCCCACTACTTCATCACCAGAGGGCTAACAATTTCAAATCAGTTTCCAATCAATCGGACCAAATTGGGGATTTTAATCTGTTACCTTAAAATCTCCAATTTTGCATCCAACAAAGTATATTTCCCTATTTATTTGCACCCAATCTGATGGATAACATACTCTCCCATGAAATCAAATGTTATTCTCCCTATGCCATAGAATATATATCCCTTTTAAGAACATATGTTTCTCAACAAGTTTTAACATTTCAATTTGCCAGATTGAAAAGTAAATGAAGATCAAAGTTCAAATCATCACAAATTATTAACATTTAAAACCATAGAAAACAAAACCATATCTCAAAGTAGGGAGAAGGATAAAGAAGACTACTCAGAATTCATGAGAAAGATACCACAAAACACGAATTTCATATATAAAACAAGTTTACAAAATAAAAGAAATACAATACACAGCTTATCTCACAGTCCTTCTCAAGCGAATCTCTAAAAGTTCTCTCCAAGCCTTTCTCTTTTTACAATATCACTTGATTCTATCTTAGAAGTGTAATGAAGAAAAAATCTCTCAGCTTCCCTCTCCTCTTACAACCCTAGAAAAAAATCTCCTCTTCACTCCTCTTGCTTCTCATACCAACTTTCTCTCTCCCTTACTCGTCCCTTTTTAAGGCTTCTCTCGCCCCCTTGAAGTTTTCTCTTTTATTTTTAGGTTGCCTCCTTTTAAAAGAATGTCAAATTCCCTCTAAAAGTTCCTTCCAAAAGTCAACTTTTTGAATTTAAAAGATAAGTCATTTGATCTAAGAGACATATTCTTTTATAACAGAACCTTTCAAAGTGTCTAAATGCATTGAATTGCTCCAATAGGTGTGTAGAACAAGTTCCTTTGAAAATTCGGGCAAAATTTGTCTCGAACTACCTTAATTTCCAAAAAATCGTCTATGGTGCATCATGCATCGATCTGGCGAATCATGAGCCAGTTCTTTGTCAATTGGTGCATCATGCGCCGATTTGGCGCATCATGCGCCAGAATCCCAAAATTCACTGTTTTGGCTCCAAATTTTGTCCTTTTTTTAATTTTTGCTCCAAATTCCTAAAAATCATATACCTGCATAACAAATACGAAAAATATCATTCTTTAAAATGCAATATCACAAAAAATAAGCATAAAATATGTACTTAAAAGAGTTTATTATTTTGTTGTATCACCAGTATCCTCTCAACCTAACCACAGATTTAGGTACCAAACTCTAGATTAGTCAATGTTCTTTATGTACTCTCAGAGGGTAAAGAATTGAAATGCTCCTATTTGGCACAATATAATTTTATATGTATTTTAAATGATTTTTATTTCTTCACATTTCATAAACTCATTATAAAGGGAAGGGATGTTTTCTTAAACTTGAACACTCTGTTTCAAAACTTTGTTTAGTCTTTATAAGTTTACTTTTGAAGTATAGCAATTAGTTTTGTTAATTTAGTTCTTTTAACTTCATTTCATTTAGCGCACATTAATTTGCTTTAGATTTGTTTTGCTTACTTAAGTTTTATAGTTTAAATATTGTGTTTGACGTTATAACCATAAGAATTTTGAGCTCCCTGTGGGATCGATACTTAGGACTCCATTAGAGTTCTTTTTTATTTGAGCAATACGTATACTTGCGTTATTATTATTGGTTTGGTAGCTTAGAGATTTTAGAAGATAAATTTATTTAAACTGAATTTATTTTTATTGGGATTGACAACATATTCACTATTAGTGCTAACAGCTCCGCTCGTGCATCAAGCACTAACACGAATCTCAAATCAATTAGATGGTCAAGGACGATGGCCAGACAATCGAAGCGACATTTCAAAATAGCATGGTCTGAACCGGTCGTTCGATCATCGACCGCTTTATCGGGCCGACAACC
>NW_018246741.1:0-19243 GCF_001263595.1 Phalaenopsis equestris
CTAAAACAAATCCAAAAGACTAGAATAAAGAGCAATTAAAAGTCATTCAACATAGAAGCGGATGAGAGTTGGAAGGTAGGGTTCAAAAAGAAACTGAAGTAGAGAGAGAAGAAATTGAAGAATCAAAAGGGGGCTCTGAAAGATTCTGAAAGACCTATTTCTCCACTCAAAGTTGACTTAGAAAAACCACCACCACAATTTCTTCAGAGACTTCATCAATAGAAGTTGTATAAGCAATTTTCAAAATTTTCTGGAAATCCTTAAGATTCTTACAATTAATATTCCATTTTTTGAAGCCTTAGAACAAACGCCAAACTATGTAAAGTTTATGAAAGATATTCTCAATAGAAATAGGAAGTTTGAAGACAATGAGACTGTTGCTTTTAGTAAGGAGTGTAGTGTTATAATTCAGAAAAGTTTCCTGAAAAGCTTAAAGATCCAGGTAGCTTTACAATTCCATGTGCAATAGGAAACAAATTTTATGGGAATGCTTTATGTGATATAGGTGCAAGCATTAACCTTATTCCATTATCAATATTTAAAAGATTGGGATTAGGAGAAATAACCCCTACTACCATAACCCTGTAGTTAGCAGATCGTTCAATAACATACCCTAAATTAGTTCTACAAGGTGTCCTACTGAAAGTGGATCAATTTATCTTTCCTGTTGATTTCATTGTGCTGGATATGGAGGAAGATAAAAAGATACCTATTATTTTCGAGAGACTTTTCCTAGCCACTGGAGGAGAAATGATAGATGTGGAAAAAGGGGAATTAACTATGTGCATCAAAGATCAAACTGTTACTTTAAACCTTTCAAGATCAATGAAATATCCTGCAAAAGGTAAAGATGATGAATACTACAGAATGGATGTTATAAGTTATTTGAGTGAATGTCATTTCAAATCTAATTATGAAGAAAAATCTGAAGAAAAAGATTTGGAACACGAGCAAGAAGAGGAATTAGATCTATGTGAAGATCTTTTTGAAGAAGATTCAAACTATGCTCGAGAAAGTTTTGAAATTTTTGATATGATAGAAAAAGATAAATCGTTTTGTTCATCAATAGAAGAACCTCTAGAACTTGAGTTGAAGTTACTTCCTGATCATTTAAAATATGTCTTTTTAGGTCATTCCGAAACTTTACCAGTTATAATTTCCTCAATATTAATGTTTGAAGAAGAAGAAAGGTTGATGAAAATTTTGAAAAATTTTAGGAAAGCTATTGGATGGACAATAACTGACATTAAAGGAATCAGTCCTTCAATTTGTATGCATAGAATTAATATGCAAGAGAACTTCAAACCCAGGGTTGAACCTCAAATGAGATTGAATCCTGTTACGAAAGAAGTTGTAAAGAAATAAATTTTAAAATGGTTAGATTGTGGAATTATCTACCCTATTTCAGATAGTGCATGGGTTAGTCCAATTCACTGCGTTCCTAAGAAAGGAGGAGTAACTGTGACTGTGAACATACTTAATGAATTAATACCTACTAGACAAGTTGCAGGGTGGTAAATAAGCATTGATTATCAAAAATTAAATATTTCCACTTGGAAATATCACTTTCCACTATCCTTTCTAGATCAAAATTTCCACTAGGAAATATCACTTTCCACTATCCTTTCTAGATCAACTGATGGATATATTAGCTAGGCATAAATACTTTTGTTTCTAGGATATGCTGGATTATACAGGCGATATATTAAAGACTTTTCAAAAATTGCTAAACTTGTAAGCCTTTTACTAGAGAAAGATGTAACTTTCAATTTTGATGAAGACTGCCTAAAACCTTTTGAGTTATTAAAAGAAAAATTAGCCACTGTACTAATTATAGCTTCACTAGATTGGTGAAAACCTTTTGAACTGATGTGTGATGCTAGTAATTATGCTATCGGAGTTGTTTTAGGACAAATATATGATAACATTTTTAAAGTAATTAACCATGCTAGTAAAACTCTTAATGAAACCCAAATTAATTATACAACAACTAAAAAGAGTTATTAGCAATAGTATGTGCCTTTGATAAATTTATATCATATTTAATTGGAAATCATTGCATAGTGCATAAAAATCATTCTGCTATTAAGCTCCTAATGTAAAAGAAGGATGCTAAACCTAGACTTATATGATGGATTCTTCTTTTGAAAGAATTTGATTTTACAATAGTATATTGGAAGGGAACTGAAAATCAAATTGTTGATCATTTCTCTAGGCTTGAGTTAGAAAAACCACTTTATTTAGAAAAAGAAATTAATGAACATTTTCCAAATGAAAAATTGTTTAATATTAACGAGTGGCGTCTACTGTGGGATGCTGACATTGTGAACTTTCTCGTAAGTGATATTATTATTTATGGAATGAAATACCAACAGGAGAGAAATTTTATTTTGAAGCTACAACTTATTTTTCGGACGACCCATTTTCTTATAAACAAGGACAGGATCTGATTATTCAATGATGTGTACCTTTAAAAGAGACTTATGAAATTGTCCAAAAATGTCATAAATCAGATTTTGGGGGACATTGTGGTGTTGATAAAATAACATACAAAATTTTACAGTATGAATTTTTTTAGCTTACAATCTATAGAGATTTTAATGCTTATATTAAAACTTGTGATAGATGTCAACGAGTAGGCAATATTTCTAGAAGAAATGAGATGCCCTTCACATATATGCTAGAAGTTGAAATATTTGATGTTTGGGGATTAGATTTCATGGGACCATTTATATCATCTTTTTAAAAATTATATATACTTTAGCAGTTGACTATGTATCCAAAAGGATAGAAGCTATTGCTTTACCTCGATGTGACGCTCAAAGTGTTGCAAAGTTTTTGAAAACGAACATATTTTGTAGATTTGGGATGCCAGGAATTATCATAACCGGTGGGGAAGTCATTTGGGGAAGTCATTTTAGAAATGTCATAATGGAGAAATTATTAAAGAAATATCATATAAATTATAGAATTGTTACTTCTTATCATTCTCAGACAAGTGGTTTGACTGAATTATCCAATTAAGAAATTAGAAGAATTATGGAAAAATCTAAAAGAACTCCTATAGGAATGTCCCCGTATAGGCTAATATTTAGGAAAGCTTGTCACTTACTAGTTGAACTTGAGCATAAAGCATATTAGGCAATTAAATAGTTCAATTTATAATTTGAAAGATGTTGGTGAGAAAAGATTATTACAATTAAATAAGCTTGAAGAGATAAAGAATGAATCATACGAGAGTTCTAAGATTTATAGAGAAAAGATGAAGATGTGACATGATCAAATGATTCTTACTAAATACTTTCCGCCAGGGCAACAAGTTTTGCTATATAATGTAAGGTTAATATTATTTTTAGGAAAACTTAAGTCCAGGTGGATGGGCCCATTTGTTATGAAAAAAGTTTGTCCTTGTGGAGCTGTGGATATTAAAGATCTTAAAACAGAGAAAGTATTTAAAGTGAATGATCATAGACTGAAACTATTTTATAGGAGATTAACATAAATTTAAAGATTGAATGATATTGTATCAACCAGAATAAGCACTGGTTACGTTTGGTTGTCAACGTAAAACAAACCGCATTGTGGGAAGCATCCCATAGTTATCAGTGTGTTTTTACTTTGAATGTTTTTCGTGTGTGATTAAAAAAATTTAGGATAGTATTTATTAAAGTACTTTGTGTTAGTAAGGATTTTATGACTTTATTTACTGATCTAAACATGTTAAAATGAGAATTTGGATGTTAAGTTGACTGGTGCAAAATTGAGCACTGATGCTTAAGCGCTAGTATTCAGCGCTTAAGTGTAGGAGTTAAAAACCATGTACAAAAATTAGATTATAGAAGATTTAACTGTCAATTTGTTGACTAAAACGTGCCAAGGCAGTTTTAGGATGTGCCAAGGAGCTACTAGAGGAATTTTGGCCTATAAATAGAGGGGTTTTATGAAGGAATTTCATCGTAGATGTTTTTTAGCCCTAATTTCTATAAGAAAGAGGGATTTTGATAAGATATCTTCATGGGAGATGGATTTGATAAAGAAGACAGAGACCATGAGGAAGCATGAGGAAGAAATTCATTAGTAAGACAGAGACCATGAGGAAGAAATTCATTAGTAAAAGTGCACAAGAGATATATAACATTGAAAGAATCGTTAGTATTGAAAGAATATCTGAAAAGATCAACAAAATTGAGACTATCATGGCTTTACTGGAAATAAAGGTATTAAGATTCATGCACATCTAGAGCATATTAGATGGAAATTGAAAATGAAATTCAGTAATATTAGTTATATAGAGAAAGCAGATAAGGAGATGTATCTTAAACAGAAATTAATTGAAGAAGATTTTATCAGATCTCGTCAACACTGTCTGTTTATCAACTTTATAAGCTGATTGCCTAAGGAGAGACTAATGAAAGACCAGAGTTTGTCACAACGAATGAAGAGTGAAATTAAGTTCTGTGTTTGAGTTTGTATGTTAGGAGTCGATGTGTTTACATGTTAGTGTTTGTTTTTAGTGTTTATAACTTTTGTGTGTTTAATTGTTTATGTTTGTTATGCGTTTCTATTTAGAAAATCTTCTCATCTGAGACTATTTTGAGTAAGAATTAAATGTTACATGTACTTGTACTAGTTTGTGTCAACCTCACTTTTGGTTGATGTTTAATTTTCCCTCTTTAGTTTCCTAAGTTCTAGCCATAGGATTTTTTTATTGACTATTCTTAAAAAACTAGAAAGGAACCCTCACCATGAGAAATTTTAAACTCCACTTTGCTCAACTTGAAGTTTCACATATTGTTCCTAACCTCTAGAACTTAGTAGGTGGGGTCAGTATGAGAGAGCTCAAGTTGAGTCCCCATAGGTCTGATTGACTTTAGGGTTAGCCCTGGGTGTTGGTCTAGAGCTTGTTCACTCACCTATACTCACTATCACCCACAATCACTCACAATCCTAAACCTAAACTGTTGACTTTGATCCTTTGATCTCTTAGAAAACTCATGTGGATGGTCCCCGAAACCCATTAGTCCTAAAATATGGTTTAGCTAAGACCAGTATATGGAAGACCCAAATAGGGATCTCATTGGTCCATAGCTCATACATGGTGGTTGCCCATAAATTTACCGAAATTACCTGAACACCCCCAAATCCAAAATTTGGCCAAGAATCCCAAATTCATCCAAAATATGAAAATTTGTTCAAAAATCATCTCAAATTGTTTGAAAATACCCAAGTTGCCCAAATCCACCCCAAAATTCCAAAAATACCAAAATACCCCCCCAAAATTGCCAAAATTTCAAAAATACCCCTTACACCCCAAACTTTACCAAAACATTTAAATGTTAATTGAGCTCAAAGTCCTGTCTAGGCTACCCCAGACCCAAGTTCTAGCCATTTTGACCCAAATTTAAGCCATACACAAAAATTGACTTAGCCGTGCCTAAGACCCCAAATTAATGACACCACAACCACCAAGTGCACCCTATGGACAAAGCTAAACTCACCTATACAATCCAAAATGAGCTATGGACTAATGGTCCCTTGATTTAAGGGATTTCACCTCATATTTGGCCTAAACTCAGATGTCTCTTTTGTCATTCCTTACTCTTGGTGGTTAACCATCATTAAGCACCCCCTGACCTCCCTGAGCCAAGAAATGACTGAACCCTGGCCATCCACCACCTCAGCCGCCAGAAACAGCCAACTCCAAGCCCTAAGCTCCCCCAGACAGCCATGGCTTTAACTGGAGCTCTCCATAGCCAAAAAGAAAGTTCTTGGAACCTTAAGGAAACTTTGTCAAAACCTCACCAGAGCTTCTCCAAACCATCCCAAGTGCAATCCCCTTGCTCTCAGCCATTGATAGCTACCCCTTTGAGCCAATTTCTCCACTGAAATTTGCCCCAAAACCAGGATAGAACTCTCCACAACTCCACAGTGCACAAAAATTCAATTAATTGTGCACACACCATCCCCACGGTGAGAGAAGTTGATTCTCCATAAAAGCCCCCTCTGAAATAGCCCTTAGCGTAGACTTTTATCAACACCTGAAATCGAGCTTGGTAAAAATCATGCCTAGACAATTCACCAAGGCTTGACACTTCATTTGGAGGTTTGTTGAGTCCAATCAAAGCTACCAAAAACATCTGTTTGAGGCCTTTCCTCTCTGACAAAGGTATTGAACTCTAACTGGAAATTGATACATATTTATTGTATTTCATACCATATAAACCATATATATGTTTTTTTCATAAGTAGATTAAGGTTTAGAAACAAACCTCATGTGATTTTTTTGAGTCTAGGACAAGATCTTAAGGTTTTAGTGTGAACGACTCATGGGTTAGGTCACTTGGGGACGATAACAGAGAGTCGTCTGATCGCACGTGTATTCTACGAACGGAGGAGATCAAGCCAGAAAATCTGTGGTGCATAAAGCGCAATCTGCATGGAGGCTATGTGGCTGAGAACATCAATGATAGAGCGACGCATGGAGCCTTCAAAGCAGACGAGGATGAGTTGGCGCCACATGGATAAGTAGAAAAAGTGGGATGTTTGAATTATTTTAAATGCCTAAACTTCAAAAATTCATATATTTCTATAGAAAAATCATTAAAAAAATTACTCTCTTGCTCAGTGAACAGAGGAAAATAATGTGCACTAAAAATAAAAATTATTTTCTCACTCTCTGGATTTTAATGAATTAAAAATCCCCTCTGGTATTTTAATTCTCTATGACATAAACCATTTTACCATGGCTTGAAATTTTGAGGGTTTCTTTCTCATGACAGAGGCCATGTCTTTTGATTTTTCGAAGGTCAGAGGGCATCTCTATGCTTCTAACCCTAATTTTCAAACTAAGGTGACCATATTAGCTTATTTTAATTATACAAATCAAAATATTACTTAAAAAATTATGAGAACAATTTTACTCGGTTTCTTATGGTCATAGAAATCTAGGAAAAATACTGTGATCCTTTTTATCATTTTGTGAATTTTTATTCTTAGTTAAATGTAAATACCTTGTATTAATTTGTGTAAATTAAATACATATCAAAAAATAACAAAATCAACTCCATGTTGTTTTAAAAACTCATATCTACCCACTCTAAAAATTTGAAATTTTTTTGGCTTGATTTAAGCACTAAATTGAATTTCTTAAGGAAACCATGCCTTTTTGTATAAAAATAATTATATTAAATCAAATATGCTTAGAAAAATTATGAAAAGGGCTTTTCTGAGTTCTTTATGATCAGAGGCACTTAGGAAAAATAAAAAGTATTTTTGGAAAAATACTTAATTTTTTAGCCATATTTTGGATTTAAAATAATTAAGAATAATTAAAATCTTAAAAAATATACAAATGTTTAAAAATGTGCCTAATTGTCCTCTGATCACTTGGGACTCAATAAGATATTTTTCCTAATTTTTTTCAAAGTTAAAAATAAATTTTAAAAGCTTAAAAATAAATTTTTCATATTTTCTCACTAAAATAGTTATAATAAATAAAGTAAAAACTACAAAAATATAAAATTTGATTCTCTTAATTTTTTGAAATCAGAGGAGTTTAATAAAAATATAAAATGATTTTTTGTAATTAAAAAACTAATAAAAATATTTTTTTGTAATTTAAAACACTACCTTCTAAATTTAAATAATTAAATCAAAATTTTGAGAGGTCCACATATCCTCCTCTAACATTTTAATTACCTCATGGATATAAAACATTAAACCCTCAGAATCATTTGAGTTTTGTTTAAAGATTTATGAGGTGAAGTGCCCCAAGGGCGAAGTTGTAATTTTAAGACTTTGGTGCCTTAATCAAAAATTCAGGATTATTAAAGGGAAAATGAATAATTTTGATCTTAATAAGCATGTTCAGATGATTAGAATACAATGGAGTTAAAAGGTAGAAACCCATTCAACACTCTTACAGAACATCAACTAAAAGCATAATTCTTATAATCTTCATGACTTGGAAGTCAATTAATGATCAAATGATTCTTAAGTGATGGGCTTAAGCCAGGAAGATGATAATTTACTCTTCTTAGGCACGAAGTTGAAGATGATCTGATCATTTAATAAGGATATATGACACTTCAAATCAAAACTTTGAAAACCACCATTTCACTCACTATGATTGTTAAGTGATTAGTAGTGACCTAGGATCAATTTCTAAACTCATTTAGTTGGATTTAGAAAATGATATGCTTTGTGATCAACATTTTTCAAACACTACAAGCCTGACTTTAACTCCGGGAACCACAATATTAATCAACTCAAACTTGCCTTCGGGACACTCACTCACATAACTCTTAAATGAAACATCAATTGATTAATCGAGTATCCTATCCTCGGGTTAATTAAATTGTTAAGTTTCACAGAGCAAGGAGACTAGACTCCTATTTCATTAAAAAAATGACATTTTGAAATCTATTGAATATTCTGAAGGGCCACTTGAACTTGTCACATTTTGTTCTAAAATAATCCACTAGGATCTTCCAAGACTCAACAAAATCATAATGTGGGATTTGGTAGCTAAACCATCATTTGCTCATGCAATTTAAATTCCTTGCAACATTACATACCTGCCTTGCAAGTTCTGACCTTTCGGTGGTGGAACGAGAAGACTCGCCAGGTACGCTTTTATATTTTACAATACTATTTTCTATTTTACTTTCTGCACTATACTTTCTTGCTCATAAAACTTGCATGTTAAATAATGATGACACCTTGCATGAAAACTAGAACTTCTAGGATAACCACCAAACCAAAATCAAAACTAAAATCAACCAAGATAAAATTCACCGCTACATCATCCAAAATATAAGATAACTCAAAATTTAATCACAAACATCACAAAATTACAATTGGAACTAAATTAAGATGTCTCTATCGAATGATCAGGAATCCCTCAGAGGAGGTAACTCATAGTTTCTAACGAGATTTCTCACACTCTAAGTGAAAAATCCCTCATAGGAGGTAGCCTACAGTTGTTAACGAGGCTTCCCTTTGTCTAAATGAAAGTATGGAACTCATTAAGTTGGGTTTAGTAAATTCATTTAGACTAACTTAATCCGATAGAAAAATAGTGGTACAGGAACAATGAAACTGTAGGATCCTAATCGATGTCACTCTAATCAACATTAATATGCCTTAATAATATTTAAAGAACTTTAACCATAGGAACATTTGATTTGACATCATAACCTGACACACTAGAAAACTTAAACTCGTCATGGCGAGGAGCTTGGAGCTAGCATAGTGGCTAGCATAGTGGGCAGCACAACCATATTCAACAAGAAAAGAAATATTTCCCAGCTAAACCATTCACTCCTTAGAATTAAACAACAAATAATAGGAGTTTGAGGTTGTTTGTTGAGGTTGTTTGCCTAGCGCAACATAATTCTTCAACTCATCATTAGGCATTTGTACAGCTCTGTTGTACAATCTAAGCCCTAACTCGTCTTAGCATTCTGAGGTTGTCGTTCGTCGCGACCTAAATCCTCACATCTTTCAGGCTATTTTTGTGATCATTTCACACAAATGTAAGCCTTAAATAAATAAAATTTGCAGGATGAAACACTCAAATAATTTCTCCTCAAAACTAAAGCCAAACAATATGATAGACTGGGAAGTCACCGAGATTCTCCTTTGGATCTGTGACATCCCCTAGTTCTTCCTCTTTTGGATTCTACAATAAATGTTCCAAAATTGAACCATTCCTCTTTCACACCTCTTTGTCCGATCATGTTAAAAAGTTCTATCCTTTTGAACTCCTTGGAGTTTTTTTTAGGTGACTTCATTCATTTAAGATGTAATTAACTATATGGGCTTGCCCTTATAGGAAGCTTGTCTAAACCCAGCTTAATATAAATCCTATTTATATCTTCATATTAAATAGATGAACTTGTCGGCAAATAAAATGGTTTCGCATACCAAATGGATGTCGTAAGTTTCTTAATTTATTTGATTGAGCCTCATCCTTGAGTCTTGATGATTCCATGGGGCTGGTGGGCGATGAGTGGAGGTTTTGTGGAGGGCTTTGGAGTTCCTCTTCAGGATGGTATATCTTTAGGAGGCGAGTTCTGTGGATTTGTCCCTTCCCAGGTTCTGAGTTTTTCAAAAATCAATGTTCTATTGGGAGCTGAAGTTATCCCATGGCAACACCTATTGACCTTGATACAAATGTACAATGGAGAAGAGCCACCTATGTTGGCGTGGTTGGCAGAACAAAGGAAGCTCTTCAGGATCCTAAACATCTAGTTTTCCCACAAGTATTTCATGACACCTTGGTTGGTAAAGGTTGTGCCTCATGCATTCACCCGAGTGGATTAAAGGAGGGTGAGCCTGCTATCTTTTTCTTTGTACAAGATATTCCTGAGATGAAAACAAAAGTAAGGTTCACTCTTATTCGAAAGTTCATGCTAGGGCACCCCAAAATGGAGTTGATGAGGAACTTCTTTGAATCTCTGCAATTTATTGGGTCTTGGCAACTAGGCTTATTGGATGGAAGACATCTCCTCATTCAATTGACAATGGAAGAGGATTATGCAAGATTGTTTGCAAAACAATCAGTAATGATAGTTGGCTCATCAATGAAGATTTTAAAATGGACTCCAGATTTTGACCATAGCAAGGATCCACCTGTGGTTCCTATATGGTTTAAATTTCTAGGCCTCCCTTTACACCAATTTAAGTTAAATGCTTTATTTAACATAAGTAGTGTTATTGGCATGCCCTTAAAGGTGGACACTCCAACCTACAACAAGGTCAGACCAGCTCTTGCTAGAATCTTCATTGAAAGGGACATCACCCTCCCTGAGATGAAGAGAATCTAGATAGGAATTGGGTCAAATGGCTTTTGGCAAGAAGTAGTAATTGAACAAAGGCCATATTACTACAAACATTACAAAATGTTTAGACATACAATGGACAAATGCTATTGGTTACGTCCTCCCCCAAGAAGGAACCCCAATAATACTCACCAAGTTCATTCCAATGGAATAGCTAAGAAAACTCCAACTCCTCCTAATTTGCAGCCTATGGAACAAGCTCTGTTGAATACTGTTAGGATGGAGACTTCTCCTTGTGCCCAACAATAGTATACATCCCCCATGAGGATCCATCCTATTTTGGTGGAGGGGGAAAAGTCCGCAAATCATCTTTTAAATGTAAAGAAGGATAAAATGATCACTTGCAATACTGGTAAGGGCATTTTCCCTCAGAAAAATAGTGAGGAAACTAAACTAAAAACAAGCAGTGAATACTTCATAACCTCAGCAAAGGGGATGGAAGAGAAGAGCCAATCACTGGAAGAAGCATGGCTCATTCAGAAAGCTAAAAAGAATAAGAAAACTAAATTGGATGACATGAAGGCAAAGGAAGATCTCTCCCTAATATCAGGCAACCCTCTAAAAAATTAGAAGTCCACTACTCACAAGACAAGCGGGAGAACCAGATCTAGATCTCAACCCTCCTTGCATCCACCCCCCCCCCCCCCCCACATGATTAATCTCCTATGTTGGAACATAAGGGGGATAACTCACCCCCATTCTATAAAAAAATTGAAGTCTCTAAATAGAAAACATAAACTATGGTGTTTTGTAATTTTAGAATCTTTGCTTCATCATAATCCTAGTAAATTTCTCAAATATTTCCCTGGATGTGTCATTTTCAGTAACCTGAATAACAAGATTTGGATTTCTAGAAGAGCTGAGGTAAATTGTGTGTTTTTGAGGGACCACTCCCAATTCCTACATTTCTCCTTCAACTTGGCTGGCCAAAAAGGCTTAGCTACTACAATTTAGGAAGGGTGTAGAAAGACAGCTAGGGAGGAGCTGTGGAAAGAACTAAACTTGATTCAGAATCATCAGGATGAGCCTTAGATTGTGGGAGGGGATTTCAACTACATGTCAACTTTTGTTGAAAAAAGTGGTGGCAGACCCCCCAACTTGGCTACTATGAGCACATTCAATGATAATATTAACAATGCATGCCCTTTTTATCTTAGATATAGTGGGCCTGACTTCACTTGGAGGAGAGGAAGATTATGGGAAAGACTGGACAGATTTCTGGTTAATGACAAGTGGTTTCAACTCTTTTTGCATACCATAGTGACACATCTCAGCTTGGCATGCTTTGAACATATACCTTTGCTTATTTCTATTACTGCTAACCAACAACATGTCAAGGCCCCCTTCTGATATCTGAATTTATGGTCTTCTCACAAATATTATCTAAAAATAGTCAAGGATCATTGGAAGGAGTATGAACATTCTAACCCTTTAGTGAAACTCTAGGGCTTACAGAAAAAACTAGCAAGGCCTTGAAGAATTAGAACTGGAATACTTTTGGCAACATATAGAATAAGGTGGAGCAGGCTGAGCAGGACTTAAGGGCTACTGATATTGCTGCTATGCAAAGAACAACTTATGAGGCCACCCTGATGGAAGCAAATGAAAATTTACACACTGGCCATATCCTGACAGGAGAAATTCTTTAAACAGAAAGCTGCAAAAAAATAAATTCATGGAGGGGGACAGGAACTCCAAGTTCTTCCATGCCTCTATTACGTATAAAATAAAGTGTAACATGATCCACTAGATTAAAGATATTACGGGTAATACAATCAAGGAGGATGTTGGTATTGCTGAGAATGCAGTGCAGTACTATCAGCAACTAATGACCTGCACGTCCAACAGTAGGGGGCTTTTTGACACTGGTATGTTCACCTATGACCATCAATATACATCTAACATAAACCTTGTAGAAACCCCAAGTGAAGAGAAGATCAGATAGGCCATTCACTTCATTGATAGTTCCAAGGCAGCAGGACCTGATGGGTTCACTTTTGATTTCCACAAAAAATCCTGGGAGGTCATAAGGGATGATGTGGTGTCTGCCATTCAGGGATTTTTTTTAGGGACTTGAGCTACCTAACTATTTTAGTGTGGCAAATATAGTCTTAATTCCAAAAGATAATATAAAAGACCATTGGCATCACTTTAGAACCATTAGCCAGACCAATGTCATCAGCAAGATCATTAGCAAGATTATTCTATATAGAATTTAACCTCACCTTCAACAACTAATTAGCCTTAAGCAAGCTACCTTTGCCAAGGGTAGGTATATTGGAGATAATGTCTTACTAACCCAAGAGCTACTACAGGACCTTGACAGGCCTTGTAGGGGGGTAATATGATCTACAAGCTGGACCTTAAGAAGGCCTATGACATGATAAACTGGGATTTTATACTAGAAATGCTAAAGGAAAGGGGATTTTCCAAGGACTTTTCACAGATAATCAAAAGATGGTTAGAAGGAAATAGAAACTTAGTACTGATTATTTTAAAAGCCAATGGGTTCTTCCAAGCTACCGGAGGTTTAAAACAAAGACATCTGTTGTCACCAACCATCTTCATTCTAGCACTAGATTTTTTCTCAAGGCTAATTGACATTCCAAATAAAAGGAAAAACTATAATCAATATTAGCATAGGTCAACATTGGACATAAGCCATCTGTTATATGCTGATGACATAGTGATTTTCTTAAGGGCCAACAAAGCTGCTGCTAAAACTATTTATGGTTGCCTGAAGGAATTTCATAACATTTCAGGGCTAGAATTTAGTAAAGAGAAAAGCCAAGTACTCTTCAGCTAGCAAGTTCCCTCACACATCAAGCAATGGATCACAAATCTCACAAGTTTCTCTCCAATGTCCTTCCCATTAAAATACTTGGGTGTGCAAATGCTCAAAGAAAGAACTAAGCAATCTCAGTTTGATTAAGTTGTGGCTAAAACTAATACCCAATTACAATGTTGGACCAATTCTTTCTTATCAAATGGCGAGAGAATCACTCTATTGAAGAGCATCCTTAAAACCTTCCCATTCTACATTCTACAGATGGCTACAATCAAGAGAAGTACCCAACTCTTACTTGAAAGGAGCTTTAACAAATTTCTTTGGGCAGGTCAGAGAAAGCAAATGATATGGGCTAGATGGCAAAAAGTTGCAAAACCTTTTGTAGCAGGTGGACTGGGGTTCAGAGGCTTGATGTAGCTTTAGCATATAAACTTGTGCAGATTATGGAATAGATTCAGACAGCAACATACTTTATGGGCAAAGTTTCTATTAGCCAAATACTGTAGATTCAATCATCCTAATATGGTTACCAAAAGGATGGGGCACTCTAAAACCTAGGAAAATATGCTCAAGGCCAGAAAGGATGTTGAAACTCGGTTCTTATGGGATTTGGGACATGGCAATATTCACTTTTGGTAGAACAGATGGTGCCCCTCATAAATTCTAGAACAACTAACTGAGAATTTTGAGTTGAACTTAAAGGTGCGGGAGTGTTGGGAGGGGAGCAACTGGTCTTTGGACAAGCTAAGGTCCTTCCTAAATGATCTTTCTGCACAACAAGTGTCCATAATTTCCTTTGATAGAAGTAAACAAGACAATATGGCATTAAATGTCACTTCTAACTGGAGCCTAACCAAAGCAATCTACAACGGACTGTATATTTGGGCTGAGGTACCCTGTGGTGAAAATTTGTGGAGCAAATTTCTCTCACCTTCCATTTCCTTTTTCAGCTGGAGATGCTTCAAAAATCTAATTTCTACAGATGATACTCTAAAGCGAAAGGGTTTGACAGGCCCTTCAATCTGATGTCTTTGCAAAAAGGCTGAAGAGTCAACTAGACATCTGTTCTTGGATTGCAAATTCTCTCAAGGGATCTGGAAATCAGTATTAACCAAGATGAAGATTAACAAAATAAATCTGGATTGGTATAACTTATTCACTTGCTGGAAGGGATGGAATGACAGTAAGATGGGATCCATTCCCTTCATAGTTTCTTGGTTTATTTGGGTAGCTAGAAACCATACAAAATATGAAGATCAACAGGCTAGCACCATTAAGGTAGCCAATAACTGCATGGCTTACATCAGGAAACTCATTAAATGGAAGAATTTTCCAGATATCATGAATTTGATAGGAACTGTTAGTCCTCTCAGATATACTTTGAAGTAGGTTTTATGGAAGAAGCACACTTACCCTTTCCTCAAAATAAATATTGAAGGCAACTTCAATCCTAAAAGAGCTGACATTAGGGGTGTGTTCAGAGACCGTAACGGTAATTGTGTGCTCTAGTACCAATCACCAATAAACGTAGCAGATGCTATGGAGGCTGAAATAATGGCAATGTATTGGGCTCTGAAGCTTACAAAAATGAATCAATGGAAGTGGATACAGGTGGAGGCTGACTCATCCCAGCTCCTGAAGTACATGTCAGGAAAGAACAACCCCCCTGGAAAATTATCTAGTGGATCAAACAGATGAGACAAATTATTAAGGATATGTATCTGAAGTTTAATTTTACATATAGGGAGGGCAACAAACCAGCCATCTACTTAACTAGAAGGGGAGCTGAGTCCCAAAGGGTCACTGTGACTACAACACCTTCATTTTTACTGACTTTTTTACTTCAGAGGAACCTTTTTGATGGCCCTCATCTTAGGCTAGTTAACTCTTTTTGAACTGAATGTTGTATATATATATATATATACTTATACAATGAAGCTGGCGGCTGAAGTAATAGGTGCTCTGCTAGGGTTTTTGGCAAGATGAAGTGTTGTTGGAGTGATTTTTGTGGAAGGTCTAGCCACTTTCTTCTCAAGGGAGTTGGTTCCTTATTTCTCTTTTACCTTGGGAGTTTGCTTTTACCTCTCTTTTTTCTAAGGCTTTTGGTGGGTATTACTGTTCCATTGGAGTTTTCTGGGTTTTGGCCTTCTTCCTCTATTCTACTGGTTTCTTCTGGTTTTACCCAGCTTTCTCTAGCTCTAGTGGGTTGGCAAATCAAGTGCTTCGCTAAATGAAGTTTTCCATTGAAGTTTTCTGATGTTCAATGCGCAAAGGCTACTTATGCAAGGGTGGTTGGCAAATCAACTGCTTCGCTAAATGATCCTGATCATTTAGTCTTCCCACAGAAGTTCCATGACACAGCAGCTGGAAAGGGTAACAACCCTTGCATTCATCCTTTAGGTGCTAAGAAAGGAGAACCAGCAGTTTATTTCTCACCTCAAGAAATTAATAACCTAAATGATCAAGTAAAAGTTACCTTGGTGGGGAAATTTCTTCCTGGCCACCCCAAAATGGAATTAGTTTGCTTCCTTAAAATTCAATGGAGATTGACAATTGGAATTCTAGATGGAAGACATCTACTTATACAACTCTCAGGGGAGGAAGACTATGCTAGACTATTTGCAAAACAAGCTATTCAAATTGGAGGCACCACCATGAAAATCCTGAAATGGGACCCTAAACCCTAAACCCTACTAAGGAACCCCTAATAGTTCCCCTATGGTTTAAATTACCTGGCCTCCCAATTCAGTATTTTAATCTCAATGCTTTATTTAATATTGCAAGTGCAATAGGAAGACCTATGAAGGTGGATGCTCCTACATACAACAAAGCCAGACCTGCCCTAGCCAGAATTCTCATTGAAAGAGATGTAACTCTTCCTGAAATCAATAGGATTTGGATTGGTAATGACAAAGAGGGATTCTGGAAAAAAGTGAGGTTAGAATAGAAACCATACTACTGTCATCACTGCAGGATGTTTGGACACACCAAGGATAGATGTTTCAGGCTTCAGCCCCCCAAAAGAAGACTGTGGTAACTCAGGAAAGGTATACTCAGCCTATTCCCCCAAAAACTTCACTTGGTGTGGAACCCTCTCCAACTGGGAATTTGGAGGACATGCTAGATACACCCAGAAGCTCTACAACTCCATTTTGCTCCATAGATCCCACTAATACTTCCCCCATACAACATAAGGAGGTGGTGAATCAGATAAATATTATAACACCTCTATCAGTTCCTTTAGATGGGGTGGTGCAATCGAAGGAGTTCAACAAAAAAACTACTCTTGTAATAGAAGTTCCTTAGAAGAATGTTATAGCTGAGATGAAACACCTAATGGAAGAGGAATGAAAAACACAGAAATCTGAAAAGAAGAAAAAGGTTCAGTCTAAAGTGCAGAAATTAAGGGATGGTTATATTAGGTTCACAGAAGCTTTGAAGATGGGGGGACCTCTTCCTTCTAGAGGTAGGACAAGTTCAAGATCTCAGCCTTCTCCCCATTACAATCCCCCCCATGGTTAATATGCTGTGTTGGAATATTAGGGGCATAGCCCATCCTTCGTCTTTAAAAAGACTGATTTATCTCAATAAAAAATACAAACTATGGTGCTTTACTATTCTTGAACCTTTTATTCAGCATAACTCACAGAGAATTATTCAAAGATTCCTTGGTTTTTCTCACTATGCTAACAAAAATAATAAAATTTGGTTCTTTTGTAGGAAAGAAATATAGTGGAGCATTATAATGGATCATCCTCAGTTCATACACCTTTCACTGCTTCTACAAGGCCATCTGGAGTATGCTACTTTTATTTATGCTGGTAGTCTGATTCAATAGACAGGAGCTTTGGGAGGGCTTACATCTCATCAACACTAATATGGATTCTCCTTGGATAGTAGATGGAGATTTGAATTGTATCACTAATGCTGCTGGGAAATCTTGAGGGAGACCTCCCAACCTGTCCAAAATGACTTATTTTAATGACCAAATTTAGCAGGTTGTTTTGTTTGACTTGGGATACCAGGGTCCTAAGTTCACTTGAAAGAGCGGTCTTCTGTAGGAAAGACTTGACAGGATGTTAGTTAATGACCACTGGCAAAAACATTACCTCCTAGTTTTTGTTACCCACCTAACCCTCACTGGTTCAGACCACATACCACTCCTCATCTCCATAACTTCACCAAGTACTACCTCACTCCACCCTTCTTTCAGATATCTAAACATGAGGTCTACCCACGCCCTTTTCTTTAACTGTGTGGCTTCTAACTGGATGGGAATTGAACACACTGACCCTTTAATTAAGCTAAGCCTTCTGCATCAGAAAACCAGTAAGGCTTTGAGGAAGTGGGGTTGGGAAACTTTTGGAAATGTATTTTCCAATGTCTTATCTACTGAGAAAGAGGTTGAGAGGCTTGAGACTGAGTTGCTTACTGCCCAGACTAATCTGAATAAAGCTATTGTAATAATTCTGCCACTGAAACTAAGTTGCTTACTGCCCAGACTAATCTGAATAAAGCTATTGACATCCAGGATATGCTACTCAAACAAAAAGCTTCTGTTAACAGTTTTAATAAAGGCGCAGAAACACTATGTTCTACCATGCCTATATAAGTTTCAAGAGGAAGTGCAATACCATACACTCCATATATTCTACTGAGGGCAGATGACTTAATGATAATGAACTTATAGCTAAAGATGTTGTTAAGTACTACAGCTCCCTCCTGAACTCTTCTGCTGATCTCAATACTGACTATGAAGAATACTTTACTAAAGAATTAAGTTACACTGGTCAGCTTAATCTTACTGAACTCTATTCTGATGAGGAAATCTGGGAAGCCTTGAACACAATTGACAGCTCTAAAGCAGTTGACCCTGATGGCTTCACTGCTGACTTCTATAAAAAAGCATGGCACATCATCAAGAAGGAGGTGGTGTAAGAGTTTCTTAGTTTCTTTAGAGGATTCAATCTCCCCAGCTATTTTAGTAACACATCTATTGTGCTAACCCCTAAAGGAGATTTGCAGAAGACTTCGGAACACTACGGGCCTATAAGCCTTACTTCTGTCATAAGCAAACTCATAAGCAAGATCATTGTGAGAAGACTTCAACAGACTTCAAAGACTTCAACCACATCTTGACAAGATTATCTGTCCAAACCGAACTGCCTTCATTAAAGGTAGATCCAATAATGATAATGTGTTGTTGGCACAAGAACTCACTCTGGATTTAGATAAAATCAGTTGAGGGGGTAACCTCATTTACAAATTAGATATCAAGAAGGCTTATGACACCATTGACTGGAATTTCATCTTGGGGATACTTGCAGCTAGAGGTTTTCAACCAGAATTCAAAAATCTCATCCAAAGGTGGCTTATTAACAACAACCACTCCATCCTAATCAATGGCCAACTCAAGTGGTCTTTCACAGCTACCAGAGGACTAAAACAAGGTGACCCACTTTCTCCCACTATGTTTATAATTGCTATGGATTACTTATCTAGAATGCTTGACATGAACATCCTCAATCAATAGTACTCTAGATTCCACCACAAATCCAATATAGCAATTTCCCACCTCATGTATGCTGATGATATTATGATATTTTCCAAT
>NW_018246741.1:19268-52316 GCF_001263595.1 Phalaenopsis equestris
AGTTTATAAATGTATACAACAATTTCAGAATTACTCTGGGATGGAGTTCTGCCCTACTAAATGCCAACTTATATTAAACAAGAGGGTTTCTTCCAATATCAAACATTGGATCTCCAACTACACTGGCTTCTCTAACGCTAGGGACCCTGTGAAATATTTGGGGGTCAACTCATATGGGGGAGATAAAAAATGACCCAATTTGATGAGGGAACTGGTCTCATTCTTTCCTGTCTAATGGGAGTAGAATTAATCTCCTTAAAAGCATCTTAACTACCTTCCCCTCTTATATTCTCCAAACCAACTACCTCAAGAAAAGCACCCAAATTCAGTTGGAGAGAGCATTCAACAGATTCTTATGGGCAGGTCAAAGACAGCAACTACACTGGACTTCATGGCAGAAGGTAGCCAAACCAATTGCAGCTGGTGGGCTGGGATTCAAGGGTCTCCAACAAGTAATACAAATAAATTTCTGTAAGATGTGGATTCACTTTAGAATCCGAACTTCCCTGTGGGCCAAATTCATGTATGGCAAGTATTGCAAGGGCCAGCACCCTTCTCTAATTACCAAGAAACTGTGGGACTCCAGTATCTGGACTAATATGCTGAAAATTAGAGAGCTAGCTGAATACATGTATACATGGAACTTGGGGAATGGCAAAGTGAGCTTTTGGCTTGACAACTGGTCCCCAAATGACTGGCAAGTGCCCTCCCCTTCAGACTTTAACCCTCAACTCTCAATCTGTGACCTCTGGGATGGAGACTCCTGGGATGTTCCTAAGCTCCAATCCATTCTATAGAAGCCTCACATAACTCAAGTCACTAAGACTGTGTTTGATAAAGGTAGAAAAGATAGGATCATATGGCACAGCTACACTAACCAAAGCTTGACTTAAGCTATATATGCTATGTTAAGTGAATGAGATAAGGTCAATTGGGGTGAAGCCATTTAGAATAGATTTCTATCCCTTTCCATATCCTTCTTATGTTGGAGATTCTTCAATAAACATCTGCCAACTGCCACTTGATGATATTCTTAAACTTAAGGGATTAAGAGGACCCTCTAGATGCTATCTCTGTCTGAAATCTGAAGAGAATAACAACCACCTATTTTTTAATTGTGAGTTTGCTCAAGAGGTGTGGAAAGAACTCCTTACTAAGATTAAAGGCATAGCTGGAAAAGTAAAATAGGGGAGTCTATCCCCTTCATTGTGGCTTGGTTCTTGTGGATGTGTAGGAACAACAACAAACATGAAGATAAGATTACTCAACACACCAAGGTGACTAGAAACTGTGTTTCTTATTTAAACAAGATAATCCAGCTTAAGAACTTCCCAAACATAAGTCTGTCTCAAACCAGTGCCATCAATAGTCACAGCAGAATTGAGACTGTCACTTGGAAACCTCCTGATTTTCAAACCATGAAAATTAACACTGATGGTAACTTCTCTAAATGGGGTGCAGGGGTGGGCGGTTTTCAGAAATTCCTTCAGCAATTGTCTGCTATTCTTTCATGCTCCTACAGTGGCCAATGATGCTCTTGAAGCTGAGCTCATTGTTGTTTACTGGGCCCTCACATTTGCACAGAAAGTAACATGGCAGAAAGTGTGGATTGAGGTAGACTCTTTAGAGCTGATTACCTTGCTTACCATTGATTAGCTATCCTCTTGGAATTATATGCAATGGAAGAAGAAAATTGACAAACTTTACAAGAAGTTCACTGTCCAAATGTCTTTCATTTATAGAGAAGAAAACCAACCTACTAATTGGCTGGCCAAACAAGGAATCTATGCAAACTCCATTTCTGTTGATACAATACCTCCTACCCCTCTTGCCCTCTTACTCCATGGTGATAAGCTGAAGACTCCTCACCTCAGATTCAAGCCTAGTCAACTAAAAGATATTTAGTGTCCTGGGGCTTCTCCATTTTTCTCTTTATTTAGTTGTTTTACTCTCTTGTAAGAAATTTTGAGGATTGGTCTTCCTCCTTTTGTTTGGGGACCCCTCCTTTGGAACTTTTGTACTACTTTAAACTCTAATTTTTAATTTGGAAATTGAAATTTTTTATGAATGGGGGTTAGATTTTTTGGGACCATTTATACCTTCATTCGGAAAAATATAAATATTGATTGTAGTGGACTATGTTTCAAAATAGATTGAAGCAATCACTTTACCTCGATGTGATGCTCGAAGTGTTTCAAAACTTTTAATTAAAAATATTATTACAAGAACATATTTAGAAGATATGAAATGCCTTGAGTAATCATTACCGATGGATGATCTCATTTTAGAAATGCAACAATTGCATGATTGATAAAAAAAATATAATATAATACATAAAATTGCAACTGTTTAACATCGCTAGACAAGTGGTTTAACAGAAGTATCTAATCATGAAATTAAGAGAATTTTGGAAAAAAAAAGTGTAAATCCTAGTAAAATGGATTAGTTTGTTAGATTAGATATGGCATTATGGGCATACAAGACTGCTTATAAGACACCTATATGTATGTCCCCTTATAGATTATTTTTTGGGAAGACTTGTCATTTGTTAGTAGAATTGGAGCATAAAGCTTAATGGGATATAAAGGATTTCAATTTCAATTTGAAAGATGCCGGTGAGAAAAGATAATTGCAATTGAATGAGCTTGAACAAATTTGGAATGAATCTTACAATAATGCTAGGATTTATAAAGAAAGAATGGAAGAATGGATTATCGAAAAATAATAAAAAGGGATTTTGAACCTCGATAGGAAGTTTTATTATACAATACAAGATTGAAATTATTTCCTAGAAAACTGAAGTCTTGGTGTAAAGGGTCATTCAAAGTTGTAAAAGCCTATCCCTATGGAGCTGTTAATATTGAAGATCCTAAGACTTGAAGGAAATTTAAAGTAAATGGGCATAGATTGAAACCATATTTTGATGGTCAAAGACCAATTTTTAAATAGATTATAATGTTGGGTCACCCAGATATAAAGACTAGGAATGTCGGTCTAACGAGATCAAACCAAGCACTTTGTGGGAGGCAACCCTACTTATCGTTGTTTATTTTGCTTTTTGAGCTTTTGTTCAAAATATTTTACATATATTGATATTTGTGTTTTCATAGAGTTCATGTATTTGAGAAAATATTTAAAAAAAACATTTGTTTACCTAATTTTATGGAAGAATTGACAATTTTTTGGATTGAAATCAAAATGCAAATTTTTGGAATCGCGAATGATGTGCCAAATTCCAAAGAGTTGGAGCATGATGCGCCAGAATCAGCGCAAGATGCACCGCAGCAACAAAAATGACTTAAAACATTTCAAAAGGCGGTTTCTGACAGTTTTTGACTGGTTCTTCTCCTTATAACTCCCAAAAACTGATTCCAAAGTCCAGTTTAGGGAGGAAAATGAGGGAGGAGTCACTAGATTTAAATTTCAATGGAATCCTACTCTAAAAATTCCTCTAGATTTGGGATTTTCAGCTGAAGAATGTTTATCAGTTTTGATGCACAGAGGTTTCATGATTGTGTTCTATTAAAGACGAGGCTAATCAAAGAAAGGGGGTTTGTGAATCGAGGATTCAATACATTCAATACACTGAAAACTTGAGTTGAAGAGATTATTGCACAGAGACGTTGGGAAGTGCTTTGTTACACTATTGTGGTCGTATTCATCCTTGTGGTGAAAGAGTATTATGCAAATCTACATGGAATCAACCATGAAATTATTTATATGCAAGGTAGGTTTGTGTAATTCACTCTAAGAATAAACGAGATGTGTTTGATTCAGAATGTGCCTATCTGCCACTAGGTGAATTTTACCCCTTCAAGGGATAATATGAATGAACTATATTGGTACCTTACGGATGAACATACGAATTGGGAGGCCATAAAGGATGGGATGTATGTTTTTGTTCATCATTGTTAAATCCTGCTTCTAAGGCATGACACTTCTTTATTGCATCGAAATTACTGCCTACTATGAAAATGAGTAAGGTGACTAAGGAGAGTGCTATTTGAAATTATGGTATTCAAATTGAAAAACCTATTGATATTGGAGCTATCATTTTGAAATTTGTTTTGGGTTTGATTTTCAACGGATCTGCTGATTGTGAATGGGTTTATAACTGGGCTTGGACATCCATCCATTATTTTCCTACTGTGCAGTCAATCGCAAGTACCTTATGAGAGTTGGGTCAAAGTGTTTCTTTCTTGGAAGCCAATGGATCCAGAAGTCTATTGCAACTGTATTGGAGTGGGAGAAGAAAATAATATGATTGTACTGATGGATCAGGAATCCCAGAATTCATCACCTATTCAGCCTTACTTCAGTTCAAATGCACTTTTGAAAACAATCAAGAAGATAGAAAAAGAGGTGAAGAATCTTATGCATGCAATTGAGAATATATTTGAAATGTTGATTCACTTAGATTGGAGACTTAAAGACATTTTGAGCATACTTGTCATATTGAAGATGGTTTGGTACGTGTGTTCAAGAAACATGCTTGGATTAGAAAAAATTCAACTGATAATTTCTTTTATCGACCCTTTTACAACTTGTATGTGCACTACCAATCCATGGGAGATATCCAGGAGGACGATAGCAAAGAAGATATTTGAATTTAATCTATGCATGCAACGTTTTATTTAGTACTGGTCCGACCTCAGTGAAGCAAAACACCCTACCTTTGGCTTAGGACGGGTCCTGATTTCAAGTATGTTGCTGGTTCAGAATCAGAAAATTTTGATGAAAGCATTTATGTTGATCTTCTCGCTTCGCGCCTCTAGTAAGCGCCTTGAATTCCCTGGAGTTCTTTCCCACCTTCTAGGGACACCTGAAAAGCAAGCCTGAGCTTGGCTCTTTCTTTCAACTTGAAAGCTTTCAGCGTGGAAAGACCTTATTCTCATGTCCTGAAAAGAAGTAGCTCGACCGTACCCTTCCTTTCAGGGATGAACTAGCTGGTTCAATAGTTCCAGGGATGAACTAGCTTGTTTTAGTTGCTTGTTGTGTTGGATTGCATTTACTTTTATTGTTACTATATTGATGTTTGTGTTTGAAATTTTAATGTTTATATTTTAGTGTTAAGATGTTTTGGTTTGATTTAAACACTGAAATAGATGTTTGTTGGCTTGATAAATGTTAGTTAAGAGAGCATATTTTAAATATAAAAGTGAGTTTTGTGATATTTGTGAAAGATGGATGTTAGAGTAATGTTTAACCATGGTTATAAGGGTTCATTTTAGTTAATTAGAGGTAGACTTAATGAAGTAAGGAGTAGATTTTCATAAAAAATGAAATCTGGAAAAATTAAGGCATTGGCGCAAGATGCCAGATTGCTTAAAAAATTGTGAAATTGCACAGTAAAATTCCATTTTTACTGCTTGGGTTATCTCCTACCTATAAACCTTAACATGGGGCTTCAAATTGGGCATAATAGAGAATATTTTGGAGGCTATAATCCTAGATTTCATCTTTTGTTGGTAAGAGCATCACCTTAACCTAGAAATTTTTTATTTTTCACCATAGATGTTTCCTACATCATGGAAAATCCGAAAGTTGGGGAGTTAAATTTTTTATTTTATACTTTATTTAGAATTTATTAGGATTTTAGTATAATTATAAATGGCCCCATGAGTTAAGATAGAAAGATCAGATGATTTTGATGCCTGGAGATTTGTTAAATTGAAGGTGCAAAAAAGTTGTAACACTCAAATCAAATAAAAAAGATTAATCCAAGAGCGGGCATTTGCCAACCTGGGTGGCGAGATTGGGAGGTTGATTTTTGCCAGAAATTGGGAATTATTTTGCTACTTCACTGCAGTAGTGATTGTGCCAATGATTCGAGAGTTTTATGCCAACTTGAGATTTACTGATAACGATTACATTCTCGTGAGAGGTAAGCAAGTTGAATTTACTGTAGAAAGGATCAATGCTTTTTATGGGATGAGGAATGTATTTTTTGATGAATATGCTACATTCGTGATGACTGATTCATCACTGGATGAAGTGATTGCCTTGCTGACTGATGGAAAAGGAGAAAGAATGGAAAATTAATAATAATAAGATAATTAACTTCTCCGCTTCCATGTTGACTAGTCCCTGAAAGGTATAACACCACTTCATATCTAGTAGATTACTACCCTGAAAGGTATAACACCACTTCATATCTAGTAGATTACTACCAACAAGTCTTCTTGCTGATGTAATAAAGGATAGAGCTATATTGAACTATTGCTTTCAGAACATGAATGCAATGGATTTCGGTGCTCTTATAGTTCATCATGCACAAAGTATATCTAAGAGCTCTATAGCTAGTGGTTTGGGTTACCCTGCCCTGGTTTTCACTTTTTGTAAGCAATTAGGAGTAGAGTCTCATAGAAATGAAGAGAGATTTCAACCACAAAATGCTATTGGGAAGCATATGATTAAGTGAGTACTCTCATTTGTTTAGTATAGGGGTGGAAGATCCAATAGAACCTCTACATCAGTTGCAGGGGCATCTACTTCTCGCCATGCATCATTAGAAAACATTATGGACCAACATATGATTCAGCAATTGGATGTAGTAACTATTCAGACTCAGATTGAAGTGATTGGAGCAAGAAATGCCTATAATGATGAGTATCAACAAAGGAAAATTTAGAATGATATAGCTTTTGAGGATGCTTTGGTGAGGTATCATAGGGGTGAATACAATGTGGAATTTTCTACTTGTCCTAGCTTTACTCCATATGCTCCTATTCATGATTAATAATAATAAGAAGAAGATGAAGAAGATGATGAGGAAGGCGATGAAGATTGATATTTTTTGGAGTTAGTTTATTCATTTTGTTTAGTGTTTTGTTTTTTTGTATGTTGTTTGGATTTTATTTGGTTAGAATTTGAAACTGTAGTAGTAAAAAATATTATTTTTGTGTAGTGGATTTAAAATTCTAATATTAACAGTAGATTTTTACTTTTTCTACATTTTTAGTATTTTCAATTTTTGTTTCTATTTTTAAATCTCAGCAAATTCTTTAGAATATATTATGTCTCATTTAATGTTTAAAGCCTGTATGTATTTTAAAAGTTAGTACCTGCAGTATATCAGGGCCCAATATCATAATCATAAATCCTCTACAGGTTAGTTTTTATTTTCATGCATGTACAGTTTTCTTTCACCAACTGAATTTTGTACTAAAATATTTTTAAAATACTTAAAAAATTATGTTTGGGGGGAACAAGATTTTATTTGAAAAGAAGTAAACTATGTTTTATTTGTCCTTAAGTAACAATATTTTTGAAATTAATTTAACATGACATGGGATATTAAGCTTAAACTTTAAATGACAATACTTAAGTTTATGAATATTATGGTAAATTTAAGTAAAAACTTTTTAATAATGAAGATCAATTCTAAAGTTAATGATATTTGGTATGACAAGAAAAAGAAAAGAAAGGATTGAAAAGATCCTAACAGAAAAAATGGAGAAAAGCAAAAGAAAATAAAAGAAAAATAATTGAGGAGAAGCTTGAGGAGATGCCTAATCAAAAATTGCCTTCACTTGAATCAACTTAAGAAGAAAGCCTTATTACATTTTCTGAAGTTATAATGGATTATTAGTAGAATTATTAGTAAAGTTTTCCTGAAATTCTTTTCTTATGAATATTCTAAATATCCTTGATATGACAAATTACAATTATTCTTGAAATAAATAGAGATTCAGAAATCTTAATATTGACTACTAAGTACCCTTAGACATAGCATTTGAATCTAAGTTATTAAAGGGTTTTCTTAAATTTTACTATTTTATTTAATATGTTAAAGTATAGAAGTTATAAGTTAGTCTCTATCTTAAGTCATATGCTTTTATGTAGTAAAAGTGTCACTTAAGGACAAGTAACATTTAAGTTTCGGGGATTTTGATACACAAAAAATAATATGTTGTTTTAAGTATATATTTTATGCTTATTTTAGGTGATATTGCACTTTAAAGAAGGGTATTTTTATGTTTTTTGCTGCAGGTATATCACTTTTAGGCATTTGGAGCAAAAGTGGTAAAAAAGATGAAATTTGGAGCCAAAATAGTGTAGTTTCAAATTCTAGCGCATGATGGGCGAGATTGGCGACAGATGCGCTGAAGTGACGCCAGACGCACCAGATGCGTCAAATCCCAAAACAGTGTGGTCTTCAGCAAACTGGCGAATGATGTGCCAGACTGGCACCAATTGTGCCATTTGATGGAGAATTGGCACATGATGCGCCAAATTTGGTGCTATATGCGCAAGGGACTACTTTTTACTGATTAAGGTGGTTCAAGAAGAATTTTGTGCAAATTTTCAAAGGGACACTTGTTATAAACACCACTTGGAGTAATTCAATGCTACTAGACACTTTAGAAGGTTCTTTTATGGTGGGATATGTCTCTTAGATCAATGGACATGTCTTTTGAATTCAAAAGAGTTGACTTTTGGACAACATTTTGAAGGGAGTTTGGAGTTCTTTTTGGAGGGAGGCAGCCTTTAATGAAAGAGAGGGAAGTCTAGGGCTTAGAAGGAGAGGAGTTTTGGGGTGTGTGGTTCGTGGCATGAAGAAGGAGAGTTTGAGAGAGAGAGGAAGTCAAGGGCTTGGATATTTTCTTCAAGGATTGTAAGAGGAGAGGGAAGGTGAGTGATTTCTTCTTCATCACACTTCTAAGAGAAAATTGAGAGTGATTATAAAGAAAGAAAGGCTTAGAGAGAACTTCTAGGAATTTGCTTGGGATGGAGTGTGAGATAAGTTATGTCTTTTATTTATTTTATTCTGTAAACTTGTTTTTATATATGGAATCCGTATTTTGTTGAATCCTTCTCATGAATTTTGAGTAGTCTTATTTATCCTTCTTAATAATTTGAGATATGGTTTTGTAACGAATTGATTTTATTTTATATGGTTTTAAATGTCAACCATTTTTGATAATTTGAACTTTTATTTTCATTTACTTTTCTATCTGGCCAATTGAAATGTTAAAATGTGTAGAGAAACATGTGTTCCAAAAGGGCTATGGTTTCTACAACTTGGGAGAATCACAGTTGGTTTCATGGGAGAGTATTTCATCCATGGAATTGGGTGCAAATAAATTGAAAAATATACTTTTTTGGATGCAAATTTGGAGATTTTAAGGTGACAGATTAAAATCCCCAATTTGGTCCAGTTGATTGAAAATTGATGCGAGATTGTTATCCCTCATGAGAGGGAGTAGTGGGAGCTCTAAAGTGGCAGCCAGTATCGTCCCAGCCTAACCATAGAATTAGGGACCAAACTCTGGATTAGTCAATGTTCTTTAAGCACTCGAAAGAGGTTAAAGAATAAGATCGTTCCTATTTGGCACAAAATAGCTTATATATATATACTTTTTCAAATAATTTTAATTTATTTGCAAACCATATACTCATTGTAAAAGAGAAAAATGCTTTTTTAAATTTGAACTTTCCTTCACAGCATCTTAGTTTAAATTTACTTTTGAAAGTTTAGCATTTAGTTTAGTTAAATTTATCTTTCAACTGCATTTTAGTTAACATTCACTTGTTACTTAATATTAAAACATTTCACTTTACTTTTCTTAATTTTAAAATTGTACTTTACATTAAAAACTTAAGAACTTATTTACAAGCATTTTCAACTTCCTAGTGGGATCGATATCTAGGACTCTAATAGAGCCCTTTATTACTTGAGTGATACGTATACTTGTGTTGCTTTTAAAGGGGATTTGGCTGTTTAAATATTATTAAATAAAAAAAAACTATTTTTTTTTTAGATTATTAGGTAGTTGAAGTTATTTAGTTGGGATTAATTGACATATTTTTTATTATATTTGTCCTATGTATTTTGTAATACTAAAAAATATTTGCAAAACTAACACACTAAAGCCGCCTGCATCAGCCATATTTTGTAGTAAAGTAACAATCTAGTTTTTTTTTATAAAAGACACAATTCCCAGCGGTTGATGATGCTTGTGTAGGTCCAAAAATACCAAAATGAATACCGACGTAATTTCAAAATGACAATTTCAACTCATAAAGTAAAGATCCCCAACGGAAACCTTCAAAGAATACTTTTCTCTTTATATGTCTTTCATAGTCATACAAACATTTAACAACATTGAGGAGTGGTCTAAGACCTCCTTCAATGGAGTATGACATCACTTTCTCTTTACTATTCGATAAAATACCTTCCTAACAAGGAGTAATGGCATTCCTTTAGTGTTTTCCTTTAAGATATGATATAAAACTCCTAGCATTCCTTCCCAAGGTAGACATATCAACAATTGACATCTTTAAGTTGTAGTATAAGACCACCTTAGATGGAATTTGGCATCTATTCCATCTTTTACTATCAGATATAAGACCATCCTAACATAGAATTATGGATTTCCTATAGTTCTACCTATGGGATAGGGTGTGAGCCTCATAGCATTCCCTTCCCAAAACTGACATTAGACACTTTTGAGAAATGTATAAGACCCCCTTTAATGGAATATGATAGTCATTGTCCCTCTTACTGTAGGATGTAAAACCTTCCTGACAAGGAATTATGGCTTTTCAATAGTTTACTTTTCTTTATGACTTCTTCTTAAGTCATGACATTTTCTCCCCGACAGACTTTAAAAATTGAATGACAACCTATTTTCATTAGGTAATAAATACTGTTTTGATCGACACAAATATGTGTGGCATACTAATTCAATATTTCACACATATTAGGGGCCCATTTGTTGACCTCACTTTTGTGAGGACCCTTCAAATGAAACCTATAGACAAGACATATTTTGAGTCACCCATACTAACTCATGATCCTCAGACATCTTTAAAAGAATTAGAAATGATCATCATGATCATTAAGTTCACTATTAAGATAAAGTATACCAGCATTGACCATTTGGTCAACAATAGTCCCAAGTGATCACCATATGGTCAATTTGACTATCATGGTTAACCTTGGTCAAACCCAAGTCATACCCCAACATTTGATAACCCCATGACTAAACTAACCATGACATGGTCAAGTAAGTCACCTAGGTCAACCATGAACCTAAATTGGTCAATCCTGGTCAACCATGGTCAATTAGGTAAAACCTGTTCAACCTTACCATTTTTTGTCAAAATTTGTCTTCTTATCAATTTATTTTATTCTCTTAATTGATTAATGATACATCAAAATATTATACTATTTTAAATACTTATTTTAAGCTTATTTTTGGTGATATTTCACTTTAAAAGAAGGGTATTTTTGTGTTTTTGTTGCGGGTATATCATTTTTAGGCATTTGGAGCAAAAATGGTAAAAAAGACAAAAGTTGGAGCCAAAACAACAAATTTTTGGATTCTCATTCATGATGCACCAAAATCCAGAGAACCTACGCATGATGCGCCAGATGTTTGCATGATACGCCAGGGATGACTTTTTCAAATTAAGGCGGTTCAAGACAAATTTTGCATGAATTTTCAAAAGGACACTTGTTCTACACACCTCTCGGAGTAATTCAATGCATCAAATACTTTGGAAAGTTTTTTTATGAAGGGATATGACTCTTGGATCAAATGACACATCTTTGGAATTCAAAAGAGTTGACTTTTGGAAAGAATTTTAGAAGAAAATTTGAAGTCTTTTTCAAAGGAAGCAG
This sequence comes from Phalaenopsis equestris, assembly GCF_001263595.1. Taxonomy (NCBI): domain Eukaryota; kingdom Viridiplantae; phylum Streptophyta; class Magnoliopsida; order Asparagales; family Orchidaceae; genus Phalaenopsis; species Phalaenopsis equestris. The sequence continues at coordinate 30,898 of NW_018246741.1, forward strand.
CCCAATATAAAAGAAGAAGACTTGAGGACGTGAAGAAAATTTGAAGTCTTTTTCAAAGAAAGCAGCCCAATATAAAAGAAGAAGACTTGAGGACGCTTAGGTGTGTGTGGCGTGAGAGATAAGAAATTGGGCGTGAGTTAGAGATAGAGAGAGAAGAGGAGATTTTTTTCTAGGGTTTTAAGAGGAGAGGGAAGGTGAGAGACTTCTTCTTCATCACACTTCTAAAAGAGAATTGGGAGTGATTGTAAAGAGAGAAAGTCTTAGAGAGAACTGCTAGGGATTTGCTTGGGATGGATTGTGAGATAAGTTGCATTTTTAGTTAACTAATTTTATAAACTTGTTTTTATATATGAAATGTGTGCTTTATCATATCCTTCTCATGAATTTAAAGTAGTCTTATTTATCCTTCTCCTTACTTTGAGATATGGTTTGTGAAGAGTAGATTTTGTTTTCCACGGTTTTAAATGATAATAATTTGTTATAATTTGAAATACAATCTTCATTTACTTTTAAATCTGACCAATTGAAATGTTAAGACTTGTTGAGAGACATATCTTCTTAAGTGACATATGATTTTTACAACATAGGGAGACTCACATTTGATTTCATGGGAGAGTATGCCTTCCATGGGATTGGGAGCAAAAAAAATATTTTGTTGGAAGTAGAATTGGAGATTTTAAGATGAGAAATTAAAATCCCCAATTTGTTTCAGTTGATTGGAAAGTGATGCAAGATTATTAGCCCTCAGGTGAGGCAGGGGTGGGAGCTCTGGAGTGGCAGCCGATATCCTCTCAGCCTAACCACGGAATTAGAGACCCCTAACCAAGGAATTATGGACCAAACTCTAGATTTTTCAATGTTCTTTATAGCACTCGGAAGCGGGTATAGAAAAGGATTGCTCCTATTTGGCAAAAAATAGTTTCTCTATAAATTTTCAAATGATTTCAATTTCTTCACAATCCAAATGCTCATTGTAAAGGGGAAGGATGCTTTCTTAAATTTGAACTTTCCATCACAACAAAAACTTTATTTAATTTTTATAATTTTACTTTTAAAAGTTTAGTATTTAGTTTAGTTTAACTTTACTTTTACTTAGTTTTTATTTTTGTTATAAAATAAATTTCATAATTTACTTTAGGATTTTCCAACTTTCCTGTGGGATCGATATCTAGGACTCTACTAGAGCCCTTTATTCTTGAGAGATAAACATACTGGCATTGATATTAAAATGGATTTGGCAGTTTAAAAAAAGTTTTAATAGATAAATTAATTACATAAGGAGTATTTTTGTCAGGAATACATTGCATATTTATTATATGTTTATCATGTGTGGTTTTGTAATATTGGGAAATATTTGCAAAATTATCGCACTAAATAGCCCCGCATTAAGGTTTTAGCGTCGTTGCCTGGGAAGTAACGGAAAATATTAGTATGCTATTTTATTTTACTTCAAAAAAATTAAAAAAAATATAAAAAAATAGTGTTTGTAGTTTAGTTTGAACATTTTCTTATTTAAGTGTGTTTTCTTATTTTTAATTATCTGCTTTATTTTGTTTACACATAGTGTAAGATCTGAAAAATTTAGTACCTTACAATTCTGTGTTACAAGGAATTAATAGAAAAAAATCAAAAAAAAAAATACAAAAAGAGAAAGATCAGTTTAGCAAAAAGGCTTATAATTTAAACAATGCTAGAAATGAAAATAAACATCAACAGAGACCTTTAAGAGATTGTGTTAATCTTACAGCAGATGAAATTTGTTTGAGTATTCAAAACCCTACTGTAGCTACCAATTCATTTGTGCTTAAACCTAGTATCATCGAAATGATACAAAACAATCAATTTGGGGGAACACCAACAAAAGATCCTAATTTACACCTTGCTAGTTGTGTAGAATTGTGTGTTACATTTAAATTTGATGGAGTGTCGAATGATGCCACTAGACCTAGAATTTTTCCTTTTTCACTAAGGGATAAAGCTAAGATGTGATTAAACTCCTTAGCACTTGGATCTATCAGAAAATGGTGAGATTTATCACAAAAATTCTTATCTAAATATTTCCCACCTTAAAAAACTCCTATGCTTAGAAGTGATATAACATCCTTTTGTCAGTTTGAAGGGGAATCAATTCATGAAGCCTAGAAAGATTTAAAGGACTTTCTAGAAAGTTTCCACACCATGTGTTTCCAGATAGGTTAATAATTCAAACTTTTTATGATGGGTTGGTTGGATCTCTTAGATCGATAATTGATGTGCTGCTGGTGGATCATTAACGTTAAAACCATTCGATGAAGCATATTCATTAATTGAAAAGATGACTACTAATTATTTTTAATGGCCCTCTTAACAAGGTAAATCCAAAAAGAGTAGCTAGTATTCATGATTCTTATGCTATATCTATTTTAGCTGCCGAAATAGCTGCTATATGAAAGAAGATAGATCAATATGGAATGAATTATTCTCAAACAACACCTATGCTTGAAGAAAACTCATTGGGACATATGAGAGAATCTAAATCTTCTTATTGAACTTTAAATGCCATAAACAATCGTTCTAACAATTCTAAAGCTACAAACCCACAATAAGGAAACACTGCTGCAAACCCATTGGTAAACTCCAACAATCAAGAGAATCAATCATATAAACCTTATTACCCCCCAGGTTTTAATAATTTGTAGAGTAAGGAGAAAAACTATCAATGGAAGAATTGATATTGCAAATGGGTAGTCAATTACGTCAAGGAGCTACTATGAGAAATATAGAAAATCAATTGGGATGTATTGTTACCGCACTTAGCAATAGACCTCCAGGAACATTGCCTAGTAATGTTGAAGTGAATCCTAAAGATCAGAACAAAGAGCAAATTAAAGCTATTCAACTAAGAAGTGAAAAAGAATTAGAAAACATAGTTCAACAAGAAGTTGAAGTTAAAAAAGATGTGGTGGAAAATGAAAAATTTGGTGAAGTTTTTTATTTTGAAGTAGAAAATCCTATTAAACCAATAAAAATCACTGCAGAATGACCACCACCTCCATTTCCTTAAAGATTGAAGCAAAAACATAGAGATAATCAATTTTCAATTTCTTGGGAAAATTTGAGAAAATTAATGTAAACATTCCATTTGTTGAGGCTTTTGAACAAATATCAAGCTATGTGAAGTTCATGAAGGATATACTTAATAAGAAAAGATAGTTTGTAGATAATTAGATTATTGTACTCAGTGAAGAGTGTAGCGTTATAATTTAGAAAAAGCTTCCTGAAAAACTTAAAGATACTGGAAGTTTTATAATTCCTTGTGCTATTGGCGAATGATTTTATGGAAAAACTTTATCTGATTTAGGAGCCAGTATTAATCTTATGCCATTATCAATTTTCATAAGGTTGGCCTTAAGAGATATTTCACCTACAAATGCAACACTTTAGTTAGTTGATCTTTTGATTACCTTTCCAAAAGGAGTTATAGAAGGTGTTTTGGAAAAAGTCGATAAATTTATTTTTCCTGTGGACTTTATTGTATTATATATGGAGGAAGATAAAGAAATTCCTATCATTTTAGGAAGACCATTCCTAGCCACTGGAAGAACTTTGATAGATGTGCAGAAATGATAACTAACTATGAGAGTTAGTGATCAAGAGATTACATTTAATATTGCAAAATAAAGAAGAAAGGAAATGCCTCTACATTTTAATATGGAAATTGAAATTTTTGATGCATGGGGATCAAATTTTATGGGACCATTTATACCCTCATTCAGAAATATATACATATTGATTGCAGTGGATTACATTTCAAAATGGATTAAAGCAATTGCTTTACCTCAATGTGATGCTCAGTTCAATGTGACGCTCAGAGTGTTTCAAAATTTTTAATTAAAAATATTTTTACAAGATATGGAATGCTGAGAACAATCATTACCGATAAAGGATCTCATTTTAGAAATGCAACAATTGCAAGATTGGTAGAAAAATATAATATAATGCAGACAAATGCAATATAATTCTTAAAATTGCATTTGTTTATCATCCCCAGACTACTGGTTTAGTAGAAGTATCTAATCGTGAAATGAAGAGAATTTTGGAAAAGAGTGTTAATCTTAGTAGGTGTTGATCCAAGTAAAATGGATTGATCTACTAGATTGGATACTGCATTATGGGCATACAGGATAACCTATAAGACACCTATAGGAATGCCCCCTTATAGATTAAATTTTGGGAAAACTTGTCACTTGCTAGTCAAATTGGAGTATAAAGTTTATTGAGTGATAAAAGAATTCAATTTCAATTTTGAAGAAGCTGGTGAGAAATGATTATTTCAATTGAATGCGCTTGAGGTAATTAGAAATGAATCTTACGATAATGCTACAATTTATAAGGAAAAGATGAAAGAATGGCACAACCATAAGATAATAAAAAGGAAATTTGAACCTGTATAGGAAGTTTTATTATATAATACAAGATTAAAATTATTTCCTGGAAAATTGAGGTCTAGGTGGATAGAGCCATTCAGAGTTATAAAAGTCTATCTCAATGGGGCAGTTAAAATTGAAGACCCCAAGACTAGAAGAATATTTAAAGTGAATGGGCAAAGATTGAAATCATATTTTGATGGTCAAAGACCATCTTTTAAAGAGAGTGTAATGTTTGGTCACCCATAATAACACTAGGAATGTCGGGCTGACGACATTAAACCAAATGCTTTCTGGGAGGCAACCCATATGTATCGTTGTTTAGTTAGTTTTTGAATTTGTTTTGTCTGAAATATTGTACGTATACTTATGTTTATCTCTTTATATAGTCCGTGTATTTGATAAAATATTTAAAAACATCTTTATTTACAAAAATTTATGGAAAAATTTAGAATTTATTGGATCAAAATTGAAACGATGAAAATTTTGGAACTGGTGCATGATGCGCTACTTTCTAGAAAGCTGAAGCATGATGCGCCAGGTTGGCACGAGATGCACCGCGGGTCCAAAAATGTTTAAAACGTGTCAAATGGAAATTTTTGATAGTTTTTGGTAGTTTCTTCTCCGTTAAACTCCTAAAAACAGACTCCAACCCATATTTTGGGGGGGAAAACAAAGGAAAAGTCACCATTTTTCAAATCCTATGGCTTTCCACTTTAAGAACTTCGCTAGATTTGAAGTTTTCAACCAAAGAAAGTTCGGCAGTTTTGATGCGCAAAAATTACACGATCAAGTTCTAGTGAAGAGGAGACTTATCAAATAAAAGGGATTTGTGAATCGAGACTTCAACACATCGAATACTTGAGTGGAAGAGACTATTACACAGAGGCGTTGGGAAGTACTTTGCTACACTACTGTCGCTGTTGTTGTTCTTATAGTAAAAGAAATTTATACAAATCTTCATGGGATCAACCAAGAAATTATTTACGTGTGTGGCAGGTTTGTGCAATTCACTCCTTCAAGAATAAATGACATGTTTATGATTGAAAATGTGCATGTGCTTATCTGTCATTAATCTGTCATTATGCAAACTTTACCCCTACAAGAGAGAATATGAATGAATTCTAATGAATGAAGACTCCCAAGACTTATTCTTCTTCTCCAAGTCTTCTTATCCTCTTCTAATTAATTCAAGAGTCAAAAATTTATTTTAAAAACATTTCTAAGCCTTTTTTATAATTTTTGAAGAGATTCTTAAGTGTCTCTTCAGAACTGTCCATATTCATTGAATCTTCCAAATGGTGACTGAAGTGCCTCTTAAAAACTCCATATAACTGCCCAAAATCCTTCTAGAAACTCCATTTTATCATTTCTAATGAATTCCTTAAGAGACACATGAAGCACAGCTTCAAAAATCATCTAAATTTGATGTATATTCTAGAAAATTTGACGTATATTCTAGAAGATATGTTGAAAACTGTCTCCGGTGCCTAAGCGCCGATTTTGGGCTCTTAAGTGCCCCCCTCTCTGTCTGGTGGCACCTAAGTACCATATTTGGGCGCTTAAGCACCTGTTACAGACACTTAAGTGTCTGGTTTAGGTCCCCTTAGCTCTAGTGTGCCCCGGTTCGACCCGATTTGCTCTGGTTTGCTCCATTTTAATCCATTTTTGTTCCTTTTGCTCTAATCACTCCAAATTCGTCAATTTGATGTACCTACAACCAAAAATACAAGAAAACATAGCTTTAAAGTGCAATATTATCATAAAATATAGCATGCAAAATAGTACATTTTTAGTATATGAAAATCTCCCAAACTTAAACATTACTTGTCCTCAAGTAATACTACATTATTAAAATAATTTATGTAGATTAGAGTTAATTAGATTAGAGTTAATGGGTCGTTAATGGGTCATCCTTTAGAATTGCTAAAATTTTTTTCTAAAAATGTGATAGTTCAAATTCGAAGAACTTCTAGTGAATCAGATTAGCCGAGGGTCTAAAATATTTATCAACAAACTTGGAAATTTGTTTTCCTATTTAATTCAGAAATATATGCAGATTTTCCGAACTTCGGATTCTATGAACTTTATTTTCTAGACTTAAGAACTCTCTTAAAAATAATTTTTACTAATATAAGTATAAAAAGCAAGCTTAGGATTGTTCTAAGTTCTTTACTCTAGAAAGTCTCAAGTGAAACCAATTTTGGACCTCTCCCCTCTCCTCAAGCTTCTCCTCACTTTATTCTTTTTTTTTTGCATTTTCATTTTTATTTTCAGGATCTTTTTGATACATTATTATTATTATTTTTTTTTATGTGAGGATTAATATATCTCGAGAAGTCCTTAAATAATTTTGAATTCCACTATCCATTTCTAAAGTTAAAACTTATTACTTTCCTTCACTTGAAAAGTTATATTTTTTAAATACTTTTTAAAAGAGCCTTAAATTTTTTAAAATAAAAATTCTATAAATCCTTAATTTTTCAAAAAATACTATTTTTCCTACTAAAGATAGTTATTCATTTTCCCATGTTCTCCACTAAATATCTTTAACTATAGGTTCACCCTTTTTCACCAAAAATATCAACTAAATTTTCCTACTCCATTTCTATACTAAAAATTATAATATCTTTAAAATGAATCCACTTAACAATAATCATTGGAAATAAAATAAAAATTTATTTGTAGTACTTTTGAAAACATGTAAGGTTTAAATTTGAAACATTTTTCTTTTTCCCCCAAACTTAAGCTCAAGCATGCGTAACAATGAAGTACAAAAATATGCGGCAAGAAAATATCACTTTTACAATTTACTACTCATCCTACAAAAATATCAAACTATAAAAGATGGTAGAATATTGCAGTATAAAGTAAATCTAGCTTAAGCATGCTTGACATGGTTATAACACTATAAAGGAATTTTAAATAGTAGAAAAGGTACAAACTGAAGATTAAACAAGAACACATTTTAAACTATATAAAGGAATTGTTGAATGCTAACAAGTTTAAAATAATGAGATAAGTTTTATCATCTCCAATGACTCATTCAACTTGAATTACAAACATAGTCACACAAACTCCAATACATAGACTCATAGATTCATAAACAAATAACAACTGATGTTAATTTGATCTCCCTTCTACACACATTACCCCTCCAAAATTTCAATTTCTAACAAATGAAACTACACTAATAATGTTGGTGTATTATAAAACCTTATATGGTTATCATCCATGGACCAAAATTCCCTCATGTGTTGCCAATTTTAAGGTTACTCTAAGTCTAAGACAAATACAATCTGATAAATATAAATAGTGCAGTTTATCCAAATGTTTTTCACTTAGTAAGTTCAGGACCTTACTCAGTGAAGACAAAGTCAGATAAAGGAAGTAATAGAGTTTACATGGAGTGGTCCAAGTCTAAACTCTAAATGCTTCAAGGTAATGCTCAGCTCCAATTGAGAACTAAGTCGTAACATACTTGTCAACCTGCTACTACCATAAATCATATAAAAATCTAGTCATGATGAAGCAATTACCTCAAAAAATTAATTCAATCCTCTCTTACACAACAACACAGATCAAATTCCAACATCTCACTATTATCCAATCCAACATAACAACAATCACACTAAATAGATAACAAAGATAACCATGGGCTGCATCCCATGAAGTGCTTGGTCTAACATCAACAACCCGATGTATCCAATGTTTATGCTGGTTACCCCAGCATCAGAATCTCATTCATTTTATATGTATACCACTGAATATGCCATTCAGTGATTTTGAATAACTCTTTCTTAATAGATATTTTACTGATTTCATCATTAAATTCATGTTCTTCTTGTGATTGAGTCAAATCTAAGGATTTAAGGACTTGTTGTGTAGATGAATTACCTAAAAAGGTAGGCTTTAAAATTTTACGGGGAACATTCATCTTAAGTTCATGAGAATTTTCAATAGATGGAATTAAAAGTTTAATATTTTCGGTAACGTCCATCATTTTGCACCTCTCTTGAAAATACATACAGTCTTCTTTAAACAATGTTTTCAACTCCTCATGAAAGTCCATTTTGATCTCATTTGTTAAGTTACTGTCAAAACAAACATGGAAATGGTCTTTACTTAGATAATCAATTTCATCCACCCAAAAACAATCATCATCTCTTCTCTAAGATGGATCTTCATAGCCTTTAAAACATTAAAGGTGGCTTCATGGCCATTAATATTCATATTCAACTCTCCTTTTTGTGCATCTATCATAGCTTGTCCTGTAATAAGAAAAGGTTGTAATAAGAAAATTGGATTTTCTTTATCTTCTTTCATATCTAATATAATAAAGTCCATAGTAAAGATAAATTTATCCACTTTAACAAGCACGTCTTCTATAACTCCTTTTGGATAAATGATTGATCGATCAACTAACTAAAGGGTTACAGTAGTGGGAGAAATATCGACTAAATCTAACCTTCTAAATATTGATAGAGGCATCTCCTTAATGCTCGATCCTAAATCACGTAAGGCTTTTCCACATAATATTCCACCAAATACACAAGGAATTGTTAAGTTAGAAGGATCTTTAAGTTTATTAGGAAGCTTTCCTGAAATATAGTGTTGCACTCCTCAATTAGTGCAACTGTCTCATAATCTCCAAATTTTCTTTTCTTGTTTAATATCTCCTTCATAAATTTTGCATAAATTTTCATATGTTCCAAAGCTTCAGTGAAAATAATATTTATCGTTAACTTCTTAAGTACTTTCATGAACTTTGAAAATTATTTATCCAACTCAAATTGTCTAAGTCATTGAGAAAATGGAGGTTATGGTCTTTCTAGGTTGATTTTAGTTGGAGATATTAACTTTTTGTTTCCTTTGTTTCTCTCACAACTTCATACTCTTTTCTAACCACATCCTCTATCCCACTTCCACTTCTTAATTAGGTAGCGATATTTGTTCATCATTTTTCTCTTTAGGGTTGATCTCAGTGTTGTTAGGAAGTGTTCCTTGGGGTTTATTACAAAGTGAATTAGCAATTTGTCCAATTTGATTTTCAATGTTTCTAATCGCAGCATTTGGTCTTTGCAACTACTTTCCTATATGCAATACCACTTTTTCTATATACATTTTCTTATCTTCAAATTGTTGATCATTGTTAGAGTCTGGTGGATATAAAGGTCTATAGTTTGTGCTCCCCTAATTATTCTAACTTCCATTAGGATTTGCATGATTATTTTCCCATTGTTGGTTTCCACCCCCAGTAGTATGATGCCAATTAAAATTAGGATGGTTCTTCCAACCTGGTTTGTAAAAGTTAAAATACAGGTTGTTTATGGTATTTAAGGTTTCATATTGTAACAAAGAATCAATCATATGTCCTAATCAAATTTCCTCACTTACTGGAGTAAATTGGGGCTGGTTCATTCCAAAATTGGTCCAACTTCCTTGATATTGCAGCAAAATGAGATGCAAGAATTACAATCGCATCTGTGTCATTAACACTAGCTACCTTTTTAAGATTTACCCTTTCAGAGGGCCATTGAAATTCATTTTTATTCATTTCTTAAATTAACGCGTATGCTTCATCAAATGATTTTGACATTAATGATCCACCAGCATCAGCATCAATTATATACCTAACGGGTCCTACTAACTCATTGTAAAAAGATTGAATGATTAACCAATCAGGCAGAGCATGGTGTGGACACTTTCTTAGGAGTTCCTTAAATCTTTCCCAGGCTTTGTATATTGATTCCCCTTTATACTGAAAAAATGAGATAATATCATTTCTAAGTTTAGTAGTCCTTGAAGGTGGAAAATACTTAGCTAGGAATTTCTGTGTTCACTCCTCCAAATTTTTAATAGAGTCAGGTGCTAATGTGTATAACCACATTTTAACCTTGTCCATTAGTGAGAAAAGAAATGTAGTCTAACAACATCATTTGACATGCCGTATAATGAAATGTAGCACATATTTCTAGAAAATTGGATAAGTGTAAATAGGGATCCTTCAAAGGAGTTCCCCCAAACTGGTTGTTCTGCACCAGTTGGATAATCAATGGATTTAGTTCAAACGAGTCAGCTTATAGGATAGAGGTTTGTATACTTGAGTTAATTTTATCTATCGTAGGATTTACATAATCCCTCAATGATTTATGATGATTTTCCAAGTTTTTATTTTGAATGTTTTCCATTTCCATTTCTAGTTTTTCAAGTCTTTTCTATTTTTTCATTTTTTTACTTTTTCCAAACTCAGGATCATAAGGCACAAGTCTTACAGATCCTTTGTTTTGCATACGCAACACAAAAAATAATACATTAACAATTAAATAAATAAAACAAAAAATATATTCAACACAAAAAAACATTCTCAAAAACACAAACTCCATATTTTTCACATAAACAGATTTTTCACAACACTTTTTCAAACAAAAAAAAAACACTTTTCACACAAAAATAGTTTTAATGACACAACAATTTTCTAAGTCTAAGTCTAATTACTTCAACTAAAATTCTCCTAAAAGTCAAGATCAACCGTTGTGATCCCCGGCAACGACGCCAAAAACTTGATCTCGATATTTTGTATATGTAAGGAGTTAAAAAGTTGACACCACTACTTGAAGATTTTAATCCCCAATAATGGGACCAATAACATGATCCCAAACGTGATCCCAAGCAAATTAAGCTTTCAATTATATTTTTAGGGATTCTACGAAAATATTCGTATCATTATCAAGTAATATAAGGCTTTCTAATTAACCTTGAATATCGATCCCATGGAGATCGAGGTTAATCACAACACCTTTCAAGAGAAGTTATAGTTTAGAATAACACGACCTAGCTTGTAAGGTCAATAAAGGTTTGTTTTTAATTATATCCTATAATTATCACCACAATACTATTTCTACTTCTAAACTAAAATACTTAGTGAAAACCAGAAACTGGGATTTACTATATTAAAAGTACTCTTTCTCATGTAATGCAATTAGTGACACGTGTAAAAGTAAAACAATTAGTGAGAGAGATTGTGACAAATAGGAGTAATTATATTCTTTAGCCTTACTAGAGATGCTAGAAAGAAAATTGGTTAATCTAAAGTTTGAATAGTTCTAAAAATGGGCTAGGCAGGGAAGATACTAGCTCTCACTCTAGAGTTCTCTCTTTTCCCTCCACTTGGAGACTAACATCTCTCATCAAAACCTAAGACATTAGACCAAATTAGGGGGCTTTAGCCTGCCACTTTGGAGGCTAACATCTCTCATCAAAACCTAAAACATTAGACCAAATTAGGGGGTTATAGCCTACCACTCTAAAGTCTTCTAATTCTACACCCATTAAAGATTATTTTCCTATTTATTTGCACTAGTTCATACAATCTCATGTGATTCTACCACAGTTGGTTGAGACAACACCATCCCAAATCTTATATGTTCTTACAACAGATTTTAACATGAAAGTTGATCAAGTTTACATGTAAATGAAGAAAAACTAAAATCATCACAATATAATCTCTCTCTACACATTTCTCCATCCTACACATGCATACTAATTCATTACAAGAGGGAAGAGTGAGGAAAACTATTCACTACACATAGAGAAACAACAATAACTTTTCATTGAACAAGACTTTGAAACCATACAAACAAAGTACTAAATTCAAATCAAAATGCAATGAAAATACTTATCTCTAATGTAAATCAAACTCTCCTTGTATAGGAAAAGCAATCTCCTTACAATCCTCTCCAAGAACAAAGTGACAAGAGAAGAAGAAATTCTCACACTCTCTTTTTTTCTCTCACACCTTGCTGCTCCACTTAGGGCTCACGTCCAAGCCTTCTTCTTCTTCTATAAGTCTTCCTATCCTCTTCTAATTAATTCAAGAGTCAAAAATTTGTTTTAAAAACATTTCCAAGCCTTTTTTTTATAATTTCCCAAGGGATGCTTAAGTGCCTCTTCAAAACTGTCCATATTCATTGAATCTTCCAAATGGTGTCTGAAGTTCCTCTTCAAAATTCCATATAGCTACCTCAAATCCTTCTAGAAACTCCATTTTATCATTTCCAATGAATTCCCAAAGAGATGCATGAAGCACCACTTCAAAAATCATCCAAATCCGATGTATATTTTAGAAGATATGTTGAAAACCGTCTCTAGCACCTAAGCGCCATTTTTGGGCGCTTAAGATGCCCCCTCTCTGTCTAGTGGCGCCTAAGCACCATATTTGTCCACTTAGGTGTTAGGTACAGGCACTTAAGTGTCTAGTTTAGGTCCCCTTGGCTTTGGTGTGTCCCGGTTCGACCCAATTTGCTCTGGTTTGCTCCATTTTGGTCCATTTTTATTCATTTTGCTCCAATCACTCCAAATTCTTCAATTTGATGTACCTACAAATAAAAACATAGGAAAACATACCTTTAAAGTGCAATATCATCATAAAATATAGCATAAAAAATAGTACATTTTTAGGTGTACCAGGAGACTAAATGAAGATCCTAATTTACATCTTTCTAGTTTTCTAGAAGTGTTTTCTACCTTTAAATATGATGGAGTGTCAAATGACGCTGTTAGACATATAATTTTAAATATGATGGAGTGTGTGTTACATTTAAAAATGATGGAGTGTCAAATGACGCCGTCAGACATATATTTTTTTCTTTTTTACTAAGGGATAAAGCTAAAGTGTGGTTATATTCATTAGCACCTGGTTCTATCAAAACTTGGGGAGAATTATCACAAATTTTTTTTTCAAAATATTTCCCTCCATCAAAAACTGCTAAGCTTAGAAATGATATCACATCTTTCTGTCAGTTTTAAGGGGAATCAATTTATGAAGCCTTAAAAATTTAAATTTCTCGAGAGGAAATGTCCACATTACTCTTTACCTAATGGATTAATAGGATCTCTTAGATTGATTATTGATGCCGCGGCTGGTGTATCATTAAGATCAAAACCTTTTAACGAGGAATGTTCTTTAATAGAGATGGCTACTAATAATTTTTAATGTTCCTCTGAACGGGTGAATCCTAAGAAAAGTAGCTAGTATTCATCATTCTGATGCAATAAGCATGATAGTTTCTCAAATTGCTGCTCTTTCAAAGGAAAAATCTCAATGCAGAATGAACTGTTCTCAAATGCCTCAGGTGTTAGAGGAAACTACATTAGGATGAATAGTATATTCTCAATCATCATATAAAACCTTGAATGATATAAAAAATAGACCCAATAATCCTTACCCGAATTATTATAATCCTGGTTGAAAAAAACACCAAAACCTAAATTGGAATAATAATAACACTACTACTGCTAATCCGTAGTGGGGGAACAATTCAGTGAACCAATTGAGAAATTTGAAGAACCAGGGAAACACTAACAATAGAGCTTCTTATCCTCCATGTTTTATAGTAACCCACAATTTCAGGAGAAAAAATTATTTATTGAAGAATTAGTTTTAAATATGGGAAATCAATTACAAAGTCAAGATAATCAATTAAACGTCAGGGAGCTGTAATTAAAAATATGAAAACTCAATTGGTGCATGTTAGTAATGACCTCTAGGATATTTCCTTAACAATGTTGAAATCAATCCAAAATATCAAGGTAAAGAAAAAATTAAGGTTATTCAATCAAAAAGAATTCGAAACAAGAGTACAAAAAGAAATCGAAGTTGAAAAAGAGAAAGTGGAAATTGAAAAGGGAAATAATAATATATATCTAGATTTAGAATATCTGCTTCAACCAATGAAATCTACTACAGAAAGACCACCACCTCCATTTCCTCAAAGATTTAAACATCAAAATAGCGGTAAACGATTTTCAAAATTTTTAGAAATTCTAAAAAAAATGAACAGTAAATATTCCCTTCGTTGAAGTCATAGAACAAATGCCAAACTATGTGAATTTTATGAAGGATATACTTAACAAGAAGAGGAAGTTTATAGAACATGAGGCTGTTGAACTTATTGAAGAGAGTAGCGCAATTATTCAGAAAAAGCTTCTTGAAAAACTTAATGATCCTTGTAGTTTCACTAATCCTTGTACGATAGGTGAAAATTTTTTTTGAAGAGCCTTATGTGATTTGGGAGCAAGTACTAACCTCATGCCTCTATCAACTTTTAAAAAGTTGGGAATAGGAGAAATTTCCCCACTTCTGTAACTCTTCAATTAGCTGATCGTTCTATTACTTATCCTAAAGGAGTTGTAGAAGATATTTTTGTAAAGGTTAATAAATTTATCTTTCCTGTGAACTTCATTGTGCTCGATATGGAGGAACATACAAAAATTTCTATTATTTGGGGAAGACCATTCCTTACAACTAGAAGAGCTATGATTGATGTTCAAGAAGGAGAATTAACTATGAGAGTCAATGATCAAGAGGTAACATTAGATATTTTAAAATCAATGAAATATCCCTTTATAGAAAAAGATGATGTATGCTTTTGAATGGAAATTTTTGATTATTTGAGAGATGATCATTTTAAGGAAAAGTTTGAAGAGAAAATAGAGAATGAAGATGCGAAATGGAAGGATGATCATGATGTAATAGGTAATGAAGAACTGGATTATGTTTAGGAAAGATTTGAGATGTTGGATACTACAGAAAATGATGACAAAAGTCTAATTCAATCTATTATAAAACCTCTTAAACTTGAAATGAAAATTCTTCCTAACCATTTAAAGTATGTGTTTTAGGAGAATTATCTACATTACCAGTTATTATATCCTCGGCTTTAATTGATTTATAAGAACAAAAATTATTAGATACATTAAAAACATATAGAAAAGCTTTTGGTTTGGCTATAGCTGATATTAAAGGAATAAGTCTTTCAATCTGTATGCATAGAATTTTATTAGATGAACAAAATAAGAGCTGATCTACAAAGGGTCCAATGATGAAGGAAGTAGTAAATAAGGAAATTTTAAAATGATTAGATGCTACAATTATATATCCGATTTTAGACAGTGCTTGGGTAAGTCCAATTCATTGTGTTCCTAAGAAATAAGGAATGACCATTGACGTGAATGAAATAAATGAAATAGTACCAACAAGACAACTCACTGGTTGGTGAATTTGTATCGATTATAGAAAATTAAATGTTGTCACTAGGAAAGATCACTTTCCTTTACCTTCTCTAGATCAACATTAGATAGATTAGCTGGGCACAAATATTATTATTTTGGATGGATTTACCAATTATTAGGAAATATTTATTGCACTTGAGGATCAAGAAAAAACCACATTTACTAGCCCATATGAAACTTTTTCATTTTGAAGAATGCCCTTTGTATTATGCAATGCACCTGCAACGTTTCAAAAATGTATGATGTCAATTTTTAGCAATCTTATTGATAATGGAATAAAAGTTCTTATAGACAATTTTTCTAATTTGGAACTTCATTTGACACCAATTTAAAAGATTTAGAAAAAATTTTAGAGTTATGCGAAAAAATAAATTTAGTCTAAATAGGGAAAATATCAATTTATGATGCATGAGGAATTATACTTGGGCATAAAATTTCTGAATATGGCATGGAAGTAGGCCCTGCAAAAAATTTAAATTATAAAATATTATCACTTCCTACTATAGTGAGAGGGGTTAGAAGTTTTCTAGGATTAAATTTTAAAATATTATCACTTCCTACTATAGTAAGAGGGGTTAGAAGTTTTCTAGGACATGTTGATTTTTAAAGGTGATATATTAAAGATTTTTCAAAAAATCACTAAGGCTCTGTGCCAACTTTTAGAAAAAAGATAAGAAATTTGATTTTAATGAAAAATGTTTAAAAGAATTTGAATTATTAAAAGAAAAAAATAATCACTACTCTTATAATACTTTCACCTGATTGGGAGAAACCGTTTGAACTAATGTGTGATGCTAGTGATTATGCGGTTGGTATTATTTTAAAGCAAATGTATGATAAAATGTTTAATGTTATATACTATGCTAGTAAAACTCCTAATGATTCTCAAATTAATTATACCACTACTGAAAGAGAGTTATTAGCTATTGTTTATGCCTTTGATAAGTTTAGACCTTAAAATTTTAGGTCATATTTAATTGGGACAAAATGTACAGTGCATACAGACCATTCAACTATCAAATAATTAATGCAAAAGAAGGATGCATAACCAAGATTAATCAGATGGATACTTTTAATGCAAGAATTTGAATTTATGATTATAGATAGAAAAGGAGATGATAATCAAATAGTGAATCATTTATCTAGACTGAAACCACATGAATTATCTGATTTTGAAAAGGAAATAATAGAAACTTTCCCTGGTGAACAACTTTATAATAGTAAGAAAAGGAATTTACTGTGGTATGCTGATATTGTGAACTATATTGTGAGTAATAATTTACCACCTGAATTAATAATGGAATAATAGAAGAAATTTACATATGATGCCAAATTTTACTTTTGGGATGGCCCATACTTATATAAACAATATAAGGATCTTGTTGTTAGAAGATGTCTGCCTTATGAACAAATTGAACCAATTATTCGAAGATTTCATGATTAAGAATTTGGAGGACATTTTGGAAATGATAAAATAACACATAAGATTTCACAATCTGGATTCTATTTGCCTACTTTTTTTAGGTGTGTTTATAGATATATTTAAACATGTGATCGATGTCAGAGAGTATGTAATATTTCTAGAAGAAATGAAATGCCTCTAACTTTTACATTAGAAGTTGAGATCTTTGATGTTTGGAGATTATATTTTAAGGGACCAATTATTCCTTCATTTGAGAATTTATATATATTGATCGTTGTTGACTATATCAAAATGAATAGAAGCAATAGCTTTACCCAAATGTGATGCTTGGAGTGTTTCAAAATTTTTAATGAGAAGTAGTTTTACAATATATGGAATGCCGGGGGAAATAATTCCTTATGTGGGTTTTCATTTTTTGATTAATCTGATTCAGAGATTGGTTGAAAAATATAATATTATGCATAGAATATCTACTGCTTAGCATCCTCAAACTAGTGGTTTAGCTGAGGTATCTAATCGTGAAATTAAACAAGTTTTGGAGAAAACTATAAATCCCCATCAATTAGATTGGTCTGTTAGATTACATACTACATTATGGGCATACATGACTGCTTATAAAACTCCTATAGGAATGTCTCATTATAGACTAATTTTTGGAAAGACTTGCCACTTACTGGTAGAATTGAAGCATTAAGCATATTGGGTGATAAATGAATTAAATTTCATTTTAACGGATGCTGGTGAAAAAAGATAATTACAACTGAATAAATTGGAAGAAATTACAAATGCATCTTACGTAATGATAGAACTTATAAGGAGAAAATGAAGATATGGCATGATCAAAAAATTATAAAAAAGAGATTTGAACCTTGACAGAAAGTTTTGTTATATAATACGAGAATGAGATTATTTCCTGGGAAACTAAAGTCTAGATGGATAGAACCTTAAACTGTTATAAAAGTATATCAATTTTATGTTATTGATATTGAAGATCCTAAAACTAGAAGAATATTTAAAGTTAAAGGGCATAGATTAAAACACTATTTTGAGGGATCTCGACCAAGTTTTAGAGAAGTTTTAATGTTGAGTCGGCCTGATTAAAACTAAGCTTGTCGAGCTAACGACATTAAAAGAAGTGTTTTGTGGGAGGCAACCCATAGTTATATTTAAGATTTAGTTTGTTTGAATTGTTATTACTATTATTTAATTATATATTTCAGTCCTGCTCACTCATAGATATCAATAATGATAATTAATGGATCATATAAAAAATTTGAAACATTTCTGTCGAAAATGAAGTTAGGAGTGTTTCAATGCTCTGGCACCGACAGCGCCAGAATGGGCCCCGACGGTGCTCATTTGTATAGAGACGGGCCAATTTTCAGGGATAGAGTGCTGATGGCGCCTTATCCAGTGCCAATGGTGTTGATGACTAAGAAACGATTGTTGGATTTGAATTTGCATTTTTTGGCGGATTTAAGCAGGATTTTCACACCTATAACTACCTAAATTCAATTTTTAAACCCTTGAACTCAAGAAAAATGAAAGGATAGATTACAAATTCACACCCCATGGCTTCCAAATCTTAAGAAAATTTAAGATTCAATGTTTTCAATAATAGAAAGTTTATCAGTTTCGAAGCGCAGCAAATTTTCAACAAAGTTTTGGTGAAAAGGAGGCTAATCAAAAAGAGAGGGGCTTCAAAAATCATTGTTTGAATGCTCCAAGTACTCAAGTAGAGGATATTATTGTGTAAAGGCATTCACTACTACCGCTGTAGTCATTTTTGTAGTGAAAGATTTTTACGCTAATCTTCTTGACATCAACCAAGGAGTCTTTTATGTGAGAGGTAGGTTTGTACCATTTACTCCTTTGAGGAATAATGACTTTTTTATGATAAAAAATGTGTTAGTTTGTCATTAAAAAAAATTTTCCCCTACGAGAGACAACATGAATGAGATTTATCAATTTTTAAAGGATGAAAGTGAAGATTAGGAGATAAGAGACGACGGGTAGGTACGTTTCTCTGCTACATTACTAAATCCTGTGTCGAAGCAATGACATTTCTTCATATCTGTAAAGTTACTCCCAACTATGAAATTTAGCAAAGTGACTAAGGAAAGTACGATTTTGAATTATTGTATTCAATTTGGAAGGACTATTGACATTGGTACTATAATTGTGAAATTTGTCTTGGGATTGATTGTACATGGATCTAAATATGGGCTTGGACATCCTTCCACCATGTTTCTTCTTTGTAGCCAATCACAAGGGCCATATGAAAGCTGGGGAAAAGTTCTTCTTCCTTGGAAGCCTCTGGACCTAACCGACATGTTTGACTGTCAAGAAATTGGAGATGAAAATTATATGAGCATAATTGTGAACCAATAATCTAAGAGTTTACAACCTATTTTACCCTACATTCCTGAAAGTTCACAGTTGATTCTGAAGAAGATTACGACTTTCGAGAAAAAGGTACAGAATCTTATGAATGAAATTAATAATATCTAATATTTATTTAATCATTTGAATTGACGGATGAAGGAACAAGTTGATCAAAATGAGTGTATTGAAGAGGGTTTGGTACATTTGATGAAGGGAAAGGCTTTGATTTCTGAAGATTTGATTGACAAATTCCCGTATCACACCTTTTACAATTTGTTCATACACCACCAGTCCATGGGATATATCAGTGGAGAAGATAAGAATGATACTGATGAGGAGTAGTGACTCTACTTTATATTTAGTGTTTAGTATTTGAATTTTAATATACTAGGTGTGTTTAGTATTTAGATTGCTTTACTATACAAATTCAAACTTATTATGCTTGGAATTTCTGATTATATTTAGTTTTCAATGCTAGAGTAATGTGGTCGTGTCCGACGCTGAAATTTTATGTGGTTTGGTTTGATGAATATATGTATTTGAGTGCTCAAATGTGTATGTTTCTAATCTAGATTTTATATATATTAAAGTGATGTTTTATGTTGTTTGTGTAAAATTGATGTTAGTTGATCACTTTATTATGATGTTTGATGTCTAAAAAGGCTAATTAGATGCTGGTGTGACTTCGAAATGATCAAAATTACAAAAATAAAAAATAAAAAATTTATTCAGGGCCCTAGAAATTGAACTGGTGCCGATGATTGGTCACTGACTTAAGTAGAGCTTCCACGGCGCCCTATCCAGTGCCGACAGATCCCAAAACCCGAAATGCCCAGATTTGACTTAAAATCCCAAATTTACCCAAGGACCCATCAATTTCACCCCTTTTGCTAGCCAAGATATTCCTTCTACCACTATGACCTATACTCTTTCTGATGTTATGGAGCAGTTGATGATACAAAAAGGTGACATTGAGAAACTGCAGAATCGAAATATTGGATTCAATGCAAGAAATGATAACAATGATGAGTACACAAGGAAAAGGGTTGAGTACGATATAGCTTACCATGATGCTCAGGTTAGACTCATGAGGGGAGACTCTAGTGTGATCTTTCCTACTTGTCTCCACTATACTCCATACCAACCAGATGAAGAACCATAAAATGCAGGTGATGATGATTGATAGAGTAGTGTGTTTGTAGTTTATTTTAGATTTGTGATCATATGTTAATATGTTATTGTAATCCACTTTTTTTATATGATTGTATTGTGTTAAAACTAGAATGTGATTGTGTTGTGATCATATGTTATTGTAATCCATTTTTTTTATATGATTGTATTGTGTTAAAACTAGAATGTGATTGTGATGAATGAATTTTTGTTTGCATGCTACCTTTGTTTGTAGTTTGAATAGGTATATATTTGTGGTAAATGTTTTAAGTTTTTCTTTACCCTACTAATCTCTAATATATTATGCGTAGAAAAGCTTCTAATTGTTTCAGGTATGCTACTTCAAATTTTTTATTAATACCGACATAGCTTCAAATTATCAAAAGCTTGATACAAATGGTTAGATTTCTTTTGTCTTTCTACCTCTACTATTGTGTTTAATGAAAAAATTAAGTTTGGCCTCAATAAAAAATATATTTTTTTGTTTCAAAATTAATTTTAATATGATTTTTGATATTAAAACTTAACTTTAGATAACTAATTTCTTTATATTATTTAAATCTCTTAGAAGGCTTAAGTGAAAATTTTTAGTAATGAAGGTTAAGTTTATAGGCCAAGATATTTAGTATAAGAGGATTAGACTATAGTTGATTATTTAAAGTAAAGGAAAACTATATTTTAGAAATATTACGTCTTAGAAGTTTATATGAAAGGAAAAAGAATTGAGACTATGATGAATCACTTAAAAGCTAATATACATTTATAAAGTAAAGGAATGTCATAAGTTCCTACTTTAGGGAGAGAATAGTTAAGTTCAAAATTATTAAAGGTTGTCCAGATATAATATTCCTCATATAAAAAGAAAATAAAGGATTGAAAAACAATCCCTAAAAAAAAGAATTGAAAATCAATCCATATATAAAATATATAATAAAAATTATATATATATATATATATATATA
>NW_018246741.1:52408-111304 GCF_001263595.1 Phalaenopsis equestris
TATATATATATATATATATATATATATATATATATATATATATTAAAAACCAAAAGAAAAAAGACACAGGTTACAAACTTCTGTAGAAAGGCAGATTAGAACGATCTCCCTTGAGAAGGAAATTAAGTGGGGGGGGGAACATCCTTAGATAAGCTGGGTCTGTCTGCCTCAGCACCACATGAGCAAGCCAATGAGCAGGTCTGCTTCCTTCTCTATGAATAAATAGAAATTTCAGATTGATACCTTGGGAGATAAAGGAAATTCTATTCTTGCATTTCAGAATGTACCAGGGGCAGATAATGGTATTAAGGAGTATGCTAATAATGACCTTGGAATCAGTCTCCACAATAAGATTATGAAATTTGGCTTTGGATGCAATATAGATGGCCCAAAAGATGGCCAAAGCCTCAGCTTCCAAAGCTTCAGCAGCAACAACAGGAGACAGGAAATGAAGGAGAAGCACCATTATAATTCTTGAACACACCACCAATGCAAGCAGTAGACCTACAAAAACTGCCATCTGTGTTAGCTTTCAACCAACCAGCAGGAGGTTTGAGCCAATACACTAGGGGTTGCTCCATAATAGGTTGACTAGCCAAAGAGTTGGTCATAAAAAGATCAGGAAAAGCCTTTTAATGAGTAATTTTTCTCAGAAAGGCTAAACAATTAGCTGGCACCTTTGAGGGATGGGGAAGGTGTTCCTCAAATTTGGCCTTGTTTCTAGCCATTCAAGCGAACCAAGCCACCACACAAGGGATTACCAAAAGTTTTAATTGAAGCCATTCTTTCTAGCAAGAGATGAATTTCTGTCATGTGAGATTGATAGTTTGCACTTTCAAATATCTAAGGACAATTAACAAGATTTGTTGGACAAACTGGCATTGAAAAAAAAGGTGATCACTGGTTTCCTCATGCCTTTTACATAGAATACAACAAGAAGGGCCTCTCAATCCCTTTAATTTCAGAATATCATCAGATGGGAGGCATTTAGAGAAGATTTTCCAATGAAGATTGTCCAATAGCAGAATGACATAGAGGGGGAGAGAAAATTATTCCAAATAGGTTTCCCCCAGAGATAGCTCTCCCCTTGTGGTTGTTGTGAATAAATATAAGCAGTAAGAATAAGTTTATCTTTCTTTGATGTATCTACAAGGATGTTGTTAATCCTGTGAATGGAAGAGTTATCCGAAATGTTGTTTAGAGCAGTAAGATTCCACTGATTATCATTCCAGCAATCTGAAACTTTGGTAGAAGTTGGAAAGGAAACAACAATCTTGTCAGCAAGCTTCCCATCCACCATCCAGTTATCAAGCCAAAAGTTTAGATTCCCCTCTCCAAGATCCCATATAAAGTAATCCTCAGCTTTGTTTTTATATTTGATCGTATGGGACCAAATTCTGGAGTCTCCCAATTTAGATGTAGTAAGAGAGGGATGTGAACCTCTACAATACTTGCCTTTAAGAAAGATAGCCCAAAGGGATGCTTGAGCTCTAAAATGAATCCACAACTTGCAAAAATTAATCTGATGTAGATGCTTGAAACTTCTGAAACCCAGACCCCCATTGTGAGTTGGTTTGCAAATAAAGTTCCAATTGGTCCAATGTTTTTGAGTTCTTTGATCAGACCAAAGAAATCTGTTGAAAGTTTTTTCAAGAAGCTGCTGAGTACTCTTTTTCATAGTTACCATTTGGAGGATGTAGGAGTGAAAGGCAGAGAGGACATGTTTTTGGAGGGTAATCCTACCTCCATTTGATAGAAATGAATTAGTCTAATTTGTGAGCTTAGTTGGATCTTAGTAACCACTTCGTCAAATTGGATTTATCTGGTCCTACCTTTCAGCAAATGAAACCCCAAATATTTCAGATGAGAGTGAGGAGTTTGAAATCCAGTAAAACCAGAAACCCATTGTCTGAAATTTTGTTTAACACCTTTGTTGAAGTAAATACTTCATTTATGTTTGTTCAGCTGCACTCCAGAGCACAACAGAAAATCATTGAGAAGAGTCTGGATTTGTCTGGCAGCAGGTTTAGTAGCCTTAGAGAAAAGAATAACATCATCTGCATATGATAGATGGTTGATGGCAATATTTGAGTTATGCTTGAAAAGGTTGACAAGGGATATGTTTGGAATTTGGTTGAGAGTAAGAGAAAGGTAATCAAATACTCGAATAAAAATAGTAGGTGAGAGAGGATCACCTTGTTTGTTCCCCTAGAAGCAGTAAAGAAACCATGAGTCTTTCCATTGATGAGAATAGAGTGGGCATTGTTTTTCATCCATCTCCTGATTAAGATTATGATGTCCATATTAAAACCTATAGCATGTAGAACCTCCTCAATGAAATCTTAGTGAATGGTGTCATAGGCTTTGCAAATATCCAACTTGTAAATCAGATTTCCCCCTGCTTCTTTTACCCAGATCTTGGAATAGTTCCTGAGCTAATAGAACATTGTCTACAATGCTTCTAACTTTGATGAAGGCAGTTTGATTGTTGTTGATGATCCTATTCAGATGGGGTTGAATTCTAGCCACCAAGATCTTGCTATTGATTTTAGATATCACACTGGTGAGACTTATGGGTCTGTTCTGATCCCATCTATTACAAACAGTCTCTTTAGGAATGAGAGCAGTAGTGGAAGAAGTGAAATATTTAATGGGATCAAGACCAGTGAAAAAGGCCTGCACAACATCAATAACTTCATATTTAATGACATTCCAGATTGATTTATAAAAATCAGCAGAAAATCCATCAGGACCTGCTGCTTTATTGCTATCGATTGAATTCAAGGCTAACTTGATCTCCTCTTCAGATGGAATGTCATCAAGCTTAAAGGTAGAGGTATAATGTCTGCAATGGTCAAACAAATTGCCTTTAACTTCAGTCCTAGCCACCTCACTTCTTGTGAAAAGCTTTTGAAAATGCTCAACAACATTATCAGCAATAGCTTGGGAAGTATTAAGCCATTCCCCCTGGGAATTTTTTATCTTATGAATCTCATTACATTTCCTCTTGTGATTAATAATAGCATGGTAATATCTAGAGTTTATGTCCCCCACACAGAAATGATTTTGTGCAGCTTTCATGAAGAAGTGTTGCTCCTGCAAATGGATAGCATTGAGTAGGCTTTCATTAGCATTATAAAGATCAGTTTCCAAATTAGGATTTTGACAAAGTTTGGATTCCAATTCATTTACAACAGCCTCAGCTTCCACCACCCTAGTATTTAAATTGCCAAAAGTCTGCCAATTCTAAGCTTTGAGTTTAGTAGCAAGCCTTTTATGTAGAATCCATAATTTCACCCAATGGTTGTTATTATGATAGCTGGCCCAAAAAAAAAATAACTTGATTCATAAAATCTGGATGAGATGACCAGACATTTAAATATCTGAAATCTACTTTAGTGGAGTTTATGGAGCTGTTTATGGAGATCAGAAGGGCTCTGTGATCAGACCCAGACATGGATAAATGGCAGACAGTTGTATGAAAAAAGTCATTAAGCCAGTGATCATTAGCAAGAGCTCTATCAATTCTTTCCCAAACATTACCTCTTCTCCAAGTGAATATGTGGCCAGAGAAACCCAAATCATAGAGTCTAGCCATATGCATATTATCTAAGAAGAAGTTCATTTTGTTAATATCAGGAGGTCTGCCTCCTACTTTTTCATCAGGAGAAGTCATGCAATTGAAATCCCCACAAACCAGCCATTCTGAGGAGATATTTAGGCTCAGATTAAGAAGATCCTTCCAGAGTTCTACTCTCCCTGCCGAAGAACTAGTGGCATAAACAAAAGTTGCATGAGTAAAATGGCCTGCCAGAGAGAGTGATACATGCAGAATTTGAGGGTGGTCTAAGGTAGTATGCCATGTGACTTCTTTCCTACAAAGAAGCCAAATCTTATTATTGTAATTAGATGAAAAATGAAAACCAGGGAATTTTTTAATGATTCTATCCTGGTGCTTAGAGACCATGGGTTCCGGAAGAGCAATACACCAAAGTTTGTTCATCCTATTTAGGTGAAGTAATCTGCTAAGGGACCTAGGATGTGCCAATCCCGTAACATTCCAGCAAAGAAGGTTAATCATTGATTATTTTTCCTCTCCTCCTTGTTCTAGAAAGAGATTCCAAACTTTTGGACATAAGTTCTCCAGAGGTAGCAGCATTTCGCTTCAGCTCATGTAACAACTTCTTTTTCTTTTTAGATTGATGGATCTGCCATTCTTCCTCTAGGTCTAAGTTCAATTGTTGAACCACATTATCTTCCAAGACATTGATATTAATGGACTGTAGTATAGGAAGATCAGTGTGGTCCTTGTTAGTAGGAGTCAAAATTAAGACTTTCGGTAAATCAGCTGATCTCAATTCAGAACACACTCCAACAGGAGCTTCACAAGGAGAAGATGGAACATTAATAGTGGTAGGGGGGACAAAGGGATCAGGTTAGTAGAAGGTTCAGATGAGCCTTCAACAGGAAGGACAACACTTGCTTTGGGGATAATAAATAAGCCATTTGAATCAGCTTGGGGAATGAGATCCTGGGGTAAATCATAGGTTCTATCAAGAGGAGCCTCAGATTGGATTTCCACCATAAGTGGGCAATCAAAAGTAGGGGTATTTGAAGTTGGTATGGAATCATTTTCAGGATTTTGGGCCACGTTTCTGGTGAGAGGGGGGGTAAATCATAGGTTTTATCAAGAGGAGCCTCAGATTGGATTTCCACCATAAGTGGGCAATCAAAAGTAGGGGTATTTGAAGTTGGTATGGAATCATTTTCAGGATTTTGGGCCACGTTTCTGGTGGGAGAAGCTGGCTCCATATGTGGTGAAGTCTTTGCCAACAACCATTGTTAGCAGTGCCCAACCATATTTCATCAATTTCATATTGAGTGATATCCCTTTCTACCAGGATTCTAGCCACAGAAGGTCTTGAGAGGTTAAATGTGGGAGCATCAAGCTTCATGGGTCTTCCAAGGGCAGTGCCAATAGTAAAAAGAACTTGGTGGTTAAAGAAATGAAGCTTCAGTCCAGGGAGCTTAAACCAAATGGGAACTATTGGGGATTCCTTTGAAGGATCAAAATCAATAGTCCATTTAAGTAGTTTAAAAGAAATCCCATCCATAAAGAGAACTTGTTTAGCAAAACGCCTTGGATAATCCTCTTCCTTTGCTAATTAAATCATTATATGCCTTCCATCCATCAATCCAACCTTTCAAGCTCCAACTAGTTTTAAATCATCAAAATACTTCCTAATTTCATCTATTTTTAGATGGTTGAACTAATGGATTTCCCTACTTTCAATCTCTCTAGACCATCTGTGGCAAGAATCCTGGTAGAGAGGGATATCACTCTCCCTGAGTTTGAGGAAATATGATTTGGGTCCAGAAATGAAGGCCACTGGTAGAAAACAGTCATGGAGCAAAAACCCTATTGCCGCCCCCACTGCAAGATGTTTTGCGATACATCTGATAGATGCTACAGGCTGCACCTTACCATTAAGAAAAAAGTTGCAAACAATACTGTGAATGGCACTGCTCTCACTATTGGGAACACAACCTCTGAGAATCCTGCTGCAGTACCCCCTTCAGTTCAGTTAAATTCAGACATTAAAGCCCCATCTAGCAAACAACATTTACCCATGGCAACATTTACCCATGGAACCATCCTCCTATCCAACCCCAACTCCAATACCTCTTGTTGAAATAGAAGATGGGGAATGCAGCACTTTTGTTCCTCCTCCATCTACCAAAGTTTATGTCAAATCTAAGAATGAGCTTTCATTCACCCCAATGGAATCTCTTATCCCAACTGAAGACTTATTGGTGGAAATGAATCAAGCACTGGAAAAAGATTTGCAAGTTCAGAAAGAAAAAAAGAAAAAAAAAATCCATTGTGGAAGAAAAGAAGATATTGACAGAAGAGTATAAGAAGGACAACTCCCAAACTTCTTATAAAAAGCCAACCATCCTAATTAATAGAGGGAGGACTAGATCAAGTTCCACCCATCCTAATTAATAGAGGGAGGACTAGATCAAGTTCTCAGCCTTCCCTCCACCCACCCTCCTCAACATGATCATTTTTCTTTGTTGGAATATAAGGGGATATGCTCACCCTTCTTCCTTGAAAAGAATTTGCTACCTCAACAAAAAACACAAAATTTGGTGTATTGCCATTTTAGAACCTTTAGTTCATAAACAAAAATGAAGTGATTGTTGCTATTCAAAGATTTTTTCAAGGCTCTTCCATCCCTCAACATCTCAATGCCACTAGTATTGTCCTCATCCCTAAATCTACTATGCAGAAAACCTGGAATGATTTCAGGCCAATTAGTCTCATTTCTGTCATTAGTAAATTGATTAGGAAGATCATTGTTGGCATACTCTAGCCCCATCTTGGAAGACTTGTTTGTGAAAACCAGTCTTTCTTTCTCAAGGGAAGATCTATCACTGATAATGTGCTCCTTGCCCAAGAGCTTCTATTAGATTTGGACAAAACATGCAGTAATGCCAATTTAGATTCTAAATTGGACATAAAAAAAACTTATGATACTATATGTTGGGACTTTATTCTAGACGTTATCTCTACTAGAGGGTTTCCAGCTAATTTCTGCAATCTCATACACAGGTGGCTCAAGGGTAATACTCACTCCCTTCTTATTAATGGTCAAGCTTGGGGTTCCTTCACAGCATCCAGAGGCCTTAAACAAGGTGATCTATTATCTCCAACTGTATTAATTCTGGCTCTTGATCACCTATCCAGAATGCTGAACAAAAGTCTACTCCCCTCCAACATTGTGAGGTACCATCATAAATCTAAAGTGGTTGTTTCACATTTAGTTTTTTAGTTTATGCAGATGATTTTATGCAGATGATATTATGGTGTTTTCTAGTGCTAATAAGAATGCAGTGAAGAAAGTCATTAAGTGTCTACAGCGTTTCCAAAGGCATTCTGGTTTAGTTTTTAACTTGGATAAATGTAGTATTTACTTTAATCAGCATACCCAAACAATGCAAAGAAATTAGATCCTTGATTATACAAAATGTAATAACTCTACTTTGCCCATCAACTATATTGGAGTTCAACTGATAAAAGGAAGAACTAAGCAAACACAATTTGAGGATGTGCTGGGGAAAATCACTGCCACTCTTTCTAGCTAGACTCACTCATTCTTATCTAATGGAGGTAGAATCACACTATTAAAGAGCATTCTTACAACTTTCCCCTCCCACATTCTACAAATGAGTAGTTAAAAAAAACACTAAAATACAATTGGAAAGGACCTTCAATTGACTCTTGTGGGCTAGTCAAAGGCAGCAGCTCCACTGGGCTAGCTAGCAAAAATCAGCTAAACCCACCGTGGCTGGAGGTATTGGTTTTAATAGTCTACAACACCTATTACAAGTCAACCTGTGAAAGATGTGAATCAAGTTTAGGGAGCAAAATTTTCTTTGGGCAAAATTCATGTTGGGAAAGTATTGTAAGGATTGTCATCCTGACACTATTTGCAGAAAGCCTGGAGATTCCATGGTAAGGGTTAACTTGCTGAAAGTCAGAAAACAAGCCGAAGATCTATTCGTATGGGATATTGGCAATGGGATGATTAATTTTTGGTTGGATTCCTGATGTCCTAAAGATATGCTTCAACCTATCACTGACCAGATTAATACCCAGCTTACTGTTGCTGTCTGCTGGGAGGGGAACCATTGGTCACTGTCATTACTCCAAACCATTCTACAACCTCATTCTGTAGTCCAAGTTAATAAAATTGAGATTGACAGATCTAGACCTAACAGATTGGTCTGGTAGGGTTCAAAGCTTCAAAGACTTACTAAAGCAATCCATTACGAACTCAACACTTGGGAACCAAAAAATTTGGGAGATCTCATTTGGCAGAAAAGCTTATCCCCTTCTATGTCCTTTTTTCGTTGGAGAATTCTCAATGGCCTGCTCCCCACTGATGATATACTTAAACTCAAAGGTCTGAGAGGCCCCTTAAATGTTACTTATGAGGGGAGATGGAGGAATATATTCATCATCACTTCTTCATGTGCATATTTTCTAAAGAGGTTTGGACTGAATTCTCTAAAAATATCACACTGAATACTATTCATCTGGAATGGACTAATATTTTGAAATGCTGGAAGAGTTGGAAGGCTGCTAAGGTTGGAACAATCCATTTTATGGTGGCGTGGTTCGTCTGGATGGTCAGGAACAAGGCCAAATTTGTTGGTCAGATCAGCACACAAATGCAAGTAACAAGACATTGTATCCCCTATCTGCACAAACTTATACACTACCAAAATTTCCCTTGCATTTGTCCCCCCCTCCATTGAATAGATCAATTTCTTATTGAGTTACTACTGTTTAATGGTTCCCACTTGACTACCATTTCATTAAAATTAACACAAATGGAAGCTTTTCCCTCTTAGGGGCTAGGGTGTTTTTTCAGGCCCATGATTGTGTTGTTGATTCTATAGAAGCTAAACTAATTGTTGTGTATTGGGCCATTACTCTTGCTAAGATGAATCACTGGCATAGTTTACTTCTTGAGGGGGACTCTGAGGTTCTTCTACAAATGCTGCAAGATGGAAGGCAACCCTCTTGGTAACATGCACAATGGGTTAAGAAGATCCTTTCCATGCTATCTAGTCTAAAGGTTCAAATGTCTTTCATTTACAGGGAAGGGAACAAACCTGCCAATTGGCTTACAGGAATGGTCTGTCCTCATTTGAGAGTCTTATTTCTTATTCTCCACCCCCCCACCTCTTCAATTTTTGCTGGCAAGAGATGCTTTACATGCTCCCCATATAAGAGTTGTAACCTGATTCCCACATCAATGATATGGAGCTAATAGAGAGGTGAAACATTTGCACTGTGGAGTGGATTTCGGGTATACTATTTCTGTTTGGTAAACTGATGGTTTGGATACATGTAATTTTGGAGATATTTTTTTTCCTTTTTCCTTATCTTTTTTGTGTGTAGTTGTAAGGAGGATAAAGGAACCCCTAGGATTTGGGGATCCTCTTTTCCTCCCAATTTTGTAACCTCTTTTTTTATTTTAACATATATTGAGAAATTAGGAGCTTTTTAGGACATGTTGGATTCTATAGGCGGTATTTTAAATACTTTTCAAGAATTGCTAAATCTCTATGCTATTTACTTGAAATAGATGTAATTTTTAATTTTAATAAAGAATGCCTGAAAGTTTTTGAATTATTAAAAACATAGCACTGCACCAACTATTGTTTCATTTGATCAGGAAAAACTTTTTCAACTAATGTATGATCCTAGTGATTATGCTATTGGAGCTGTTTTAGGACAAAAGCTTGAAAAGATTTTCAAAGTTATCTATTATGCTAGTAGAACTCTTAATGAAGCTCAAATTAATTTTACCACAACTAAGAAAGAGTTATTAGCTGTAGTATATGCTTTTGATAAATTTAGATCATACTTAATTACAACTAAATGTATTGTGCGTACTGATCATTTTGCTATCAAGTATTTAATGGAAAAGAATGATGAAAAATCAAGACTTATAAGATGAAATCTTTTTTTGCAAGAATTTAGCTTTCTGATAGTAGATAGAAAGGGAAATGAGAATCAAATTCTTGATCATCTATCCAAGCTTGAATTAAAGAAACCACTTTGTTTTTAAAAAGAGATTAATGAACATTTTTCAAATGAGGAATTTTTTGATATTAATGGCTGGCGTGTTCCATGGTAGGCCGACATTGTGAATTTCATTGTTTGTGATAATTTACCCTATAGAATGACATACAAACAAAAGGGTAAATTTATATCTGAAGCTAAGACTTTTTCTTGGGATGACTTATTTTTATTCGAACAAAAGCTGAAACTAATTATTCAAAGATGTGTGCATTTTGAAGAAACTTATGAAATTATCCAAAAATTTCATAATTTTGATTTTAGGGGAAATTTTGGTGTTAATAAAACAACATACAATATTTTGCAATATAGATTTTATTGGCCTATAACCTTTAGAGATGTTAATGCTTTTATCAAAACTTGTGATCGATGCAACGAGTATGTAATATTTGTAGAAGAAATGAGATACCCCTCAATTATGTGTTAGAAGTTCAAATATTTGATGTTTGGGGATTAGATTTCATGGGACAATTTATACCATCTTTCAAAAATTTATATATATTGTTAGCAGTAGATTATGTATCCAAATGGATTGAAGTTGTTTCTTTACCTCAACATGATGCTCAAAGTGTTGCAAAGTTTTTGAAAGAAAACATATTTTGTAGATTTTGGATGCCGAGAGTGATCATATCTAACGGGGGAAGTCATATTAGAAATGCAATGATGGAGAAATTATTAAATAAATATCATATTAACCATCTAATTACTACTTCTTATCATCCTCAGACAAGTGGTTTGGTTGAATTATCCAATTGTGAAATTAAAAGAATATTGAAAAAATCTGTGAATCCGACCAAAATTGATTGGTCAGTCAAACTTGACTATGATTTGTGGTCTTAAAGGATTGCATACAAAAATCCTATAGTAATGTCCCCATATAGGCTAATATTTGAGAAATCTTGTCATTTAACAATTGAACATGAAATTAAAACATATTGGGCTATTAAAGAATTTAAATACAATTTAAAGGATGCTGGTGTGAATAGACTATTGTAATTGAATGAGCTTGAAGATATAAGGAATGAATCTTATGAAAGTGCTAAGATTTACAAAGAAAATATGAAGATGTGGCATGATCAGAGGATTCTAAGAATTTTGAGCCAAGGCAACACATTTTGCTTCATAATGCAAGGTTGATATTATTTCCATGCAGACTTAAGTCCAGGTGGATGAACCCATTTATTTTGATAAAAGTTTATCCATATGGAGCTGTGGATATCAAAGATCCTAAAACTGATAAAAATTTTTAAGTGAATAGTCACAAGTTCAAACCCTATTTTTTAGGTGACAAAATTTAATTAAATGATCTTATGAAGTTGGGTCAACCAGAATAAGCACTGGTTACTTCGGGCTAACAACATTAAACCAGCGCTCTGTGGGAGGCAACCCATAGTTATCTGCGTGTTTGTTTTGAATGTTATGTTGTTGTGTTTGATTTAGAAACTTTTGGCAGTATTTTGCATATATAATGATTTAGTGATTATTCTAAGACCTTAAAAGAAGACTTAGACATGTTAGAATGAATATTTGGACATTAAGTTGACCTGTGCTAAATTGAGCACTAGCGCATAAGCGCAAGCGCTTAATCGCCAATATCCGACGTTAAGGCGCAACAGTTAAAAAACATGTTTGAATTTCAGTTTTTTAGAATTTTTAACCATGTGTTGGCGTTAATGTGGGATAGCAGTTCTAGAATGTGCATAGGAGTTATAGGGGGGTTTAAAGCCTATAAATAGAAGGGTTTGAGGAGAGGTCTCATCACACTTCCATTTACCCCTAAATTCTAAGTGAACAAAAATAGAGATTTTGGAAGGATGTCAATTTTGGTAGAGTGAATTGAAGAAAAAGGAGGAAGTAATGAGGAATAAGTTCATTAGTTAGAGTGCGCAAGAGTTAAACAATAGTTTCCTAGCTATTAGTACCAAAAGAATAGCAGAGAAAATCATTGAATTTGAGGCTGACGTGGCTACAAATAGAGCAAAAGTGATGAAAGTTAACGCACATCTGGATCATATGGGATGAAAACACAAGATGCAATTTAGCCATACCAGTTTTATAGAAGAAGTGGACAAGGCTATGTAGGACAATGAAGGATAAATGGATTGAAGAAGATTCCACCAGAGTTATTAATCACTGTTTGTTTTATCAGATTTACATTCCAAATGTTGAAGGAGAGACTAATGATAGGCCAGGATTTGTTCCACCCAATGGTGAGTGGAAATAAGTTCATTGTTAGTGTTTATGAGTTTAATCTTTATTTTTTAATTTGGAATTAAGTTAACTATTATGTTCATTGTTAATCTAATCATAAATGGTTCTAACCTTAGAAAAATCAGGAGACATCCTCACTGTCTTGAGAAATCATTTCCTAAAGTTTCAATCCATGGTGATTAACATTTACTTAGTTAGAATTAAAATAGTTCATAGGGTATTTAAGTAATTAAAAATCAGGGTCAAGTTAAATAATTTTTTTTATTCCACGTTATTCTCCTTTATTCACTGAGAAAGTGGGTATTTTTATTTTATTTTATTTTTAGGATTCTTTTACACCAAGTTATGCATTTATAAAGTCTTAGTATTTAATTAAATAAAAAATACTACTAATTTTCTACTTATCTTTGTGGCGCTGACTGGATCCTTGATAGCTCTCAAAGACCACACGACACTCTCACATTCAAAGCCACCTTCTGCATCAGCTGCTAAGCTTGCCGTGCTTTATGAACCATTTCTGCATCCGCTCAACATCCCCATCTATCCTAAACTGAGATCCGTCTACACTAAAATGCTTTGATCTCGCACGTAACTCAACAAAAATATGTATAGTTTACTCTCACAGCTTCATCTAGACATGACAAACACATTTATACGTCTAAAAACATTTAAAATTAACATTCTCTTGAAACTTGATGAAACCAAGAACTATTTTAGGGTTTGTGATCTATACCTTAGCCCAAGAGGGGAAGCCTCGATTGGGTTTGGTGTAGACATTCACTGCGACTCTATAAAGCTCCTCCAAGCACCAATTTGAGCTGAGGTTAAACATAGGTAAGAGTTCGATATAGGGGTGTTCCAGCATTGGTCTAAATGTGGGTTAGAGTGCTCAATAGATGGGGGTTTTATGAAGAACTTCCTTGTTTGGTCTAAGGAAGTTTTTGGGTTGTTTAATTTGAGGTTTGGTGGAGTTTAATGAAGTGACAAAAAAAGCTCTGGATTTTAAACTCAAAATTGAGCTTATCTATTTGATTTCTGTGGGGTAAAATGCTTTGAATGGACTCAAGACAACTTGGAGAGGCTCTGGAAGAAAATTGGCAGAGTTTCCTCAATGAATTAGCACACTTGGAAGTTGGACAAAAATGGGGCTTCTTATAGCCATAACCATGGTGAGGGCCTCAGGCTTTGATTTGCTGGTGCCAATAAGCTTATGCAGAGTGCTAAGCAATGCCAATGACCAAT
This sequence comes from Phalaenopsis equestris, assembly GCF_001263595.1. NCBI lineage: Eukaryota > Viridiplantae > Streptophyta > Magnoliopsida > Asparagales > Orchidaceae > Phalaenopsis > Phalaenopsis equestris. The sequence continues at coordinate 65,520 of NW_018246741.1, forward strand.
CTAGGTTAGCCACATAGGATGGGTTAAAAATTAATTTCAAAAGAGGGATGGTCTTCTCGGATTTGAGCTCTCCGACAACTAGGGTGGCTCTCTAGAAGTTAGGTGGTGGCTAGCTGAGCCAAGGTGGGTCGGGTGGGTCAGGGAAGTCTTAATTGTGATTAGCCCTAAAGCTTGATGGGTGATTTCATGGGGTGACGTGTTTAAGAAAAATGTTGTAATGTCGGTCGCCAAATTTCATGGGGTGACGCGTTTAAGAAAAATGTTGTAATGTCGGTCGCCAAATTAGAAATTGTTGGTCCCCAGAATTGGTATCTCGACACCCAATTTTAAAATATGTTTAATTTAATTTATATATAATATAGAAAAATTAATATTTATTATTTTAAAAGTATATGACCATCTGCAATAGTTTAAATGATTAAGTACAACACCACAAGCAATATATCTACCTCGAAGGATAGATACACTACTTCCTGGCGGTGCTCGAGGAAAAAAACTAAAGAATTTATGACATCCATTTTAGTCAGTGAAATTTTTTTTATATTTTGACCAACAAGCTCCCCTATCTAATATTAAGAATTAGACTGGGTTCTTAAATTTTTATATAAGGGCAAGCCCCTATAATTAATTACATCTTAGAGAACCAAAGTCACATAAGAAAACTCTCGATTTAGATCAATAAATATTGTCTTCGGAGAATTTAAAAGGATATAACCTTTCAAAGATCAGACAAAGAGGTGTCAAATGGGGATGGATCAAATTTATAACATTGATTTTAGGAATCTAATGGGAGATAAACTAGGGGTTGTCACAGATTCTAAGGAGAACCTCGGTGACTTCCCAAGCTATCTTATGATTTGGCTTAAATTTCAGAGATATTATTGAATGTTCTATCCTGACAATTATTATTATTTACGACTTACATTTTCATGAACCAATCATACAAATAACCTAGAATATAGGAGAATTTAAGTCGTAATGAACTACAACCTAAGAATCGTGAAATGAGTTAGGGATTAAACTGCGCAAAGTGATTGTGCAAATGCCTTAAGATAAACTGACAATTTATGTTGCATAAGCAAACAACCATGAAGTCCTATGGCATGTTATTTAATTCTAGGGAAAATATGTGTTGTTGTAGTTATTTGTGTTGTAGTAGATTGGTGTTGTAGAGTATTGCCCACAGATTTAGCTCCAAGCTCCTCGATGAAGTATCAATCTTAGAGTATAAGTTGCAAAGGTTTTACCAAGTGTTTTAATGTTATTCAAACATCATGGGGCGGGTGTGGTTTAAAATTGATTAGAGCACAACCAAATAAGATCCCACGGTTCCCTCATTCCAGTACCATTATTTTTTTCTGAACTTACTTAGTCTAAATGAGTTGTTAAGCTCATTTAAACCTAAGAGATCTCGTTAGAATCCGCGGGTTACCTCGTCTGATGGACTCTTATAAATTCAAGAGAGTCTTTTTTGTTTAGTTGCATTTCAAAGGATTTATGGTTACCTTTGGAAGTTTTTAATTTAATTTTGAAAACTGTTGATTAATTTTTTTTTTAAAAAAATTTGTTTTGCAGGTGAAGTAACATCCATAACCAAACATGTATAATAATTTAAAGCTAGAGTAAAATGCAATAAATAAAATGATAGAAAGTAAGTAAAATTATAAAAGCGTACCTGACATCTTCTCGCTACTCTCACTGAAAGATTAGCCTTTGCAATATACATGATTTTGCAAGAACAGAAAAAAAAGAGAGCAGTGTTGACCACACTTTTGGTTGAGGTTTAGTTTTTCCTCTTTAGTTGCCTAGGGTCTAGCCATAAGACTTTCATGTTCACTATTCTTAGAAAACTAGAAAAGGAACCCTCATCATTAGAAATTCTACACTCCTCTTTGCTGAACTTGAAGTTCCACATATTGGCCCTAACCTCTAGCGCTTAGTAGGTAGGGTCAATATGGGGGAAGTCAAGGTGAGTCCCATAGGACTGCTTGCCCTTAGGGTTGACTCTGGGTGTTGGTCTAGGGGTAAGGCACTCACTTTCACTCACTTACACTTACTTGCACTCATTATCACCTATACCCACTCACAACCCTAAACCCAAATTTTCCCGACTTTGTTCTTTTGATTCTTTGGGAGACTCATGTAGATGGTCCCCTAAACCCACTAGCCCTAGGCAAGGGTTTAGCTAAGACCAGTACATAAGAGGAACCAAATGTGATTTCCATTGTTCCATAGCTCATGTAGGGTAGTTGATACCCCAACCCTACGAAAATACCCAATTTGACCTTTCACCTCTAAACCTAGCTGAATTACCTAAACACCCCCAAATCCCAAATATAGTAAAAATCCTCAAATTCATCCAAAATATCTAAACTTGTTCAAAATTCATTTAAAATCTTTTGAAAATACCCAAGTTACCCAAAACTACAAAATCTCCAAAAATGACCAAATTACCAAAACACCCCTCCATTGCCCAAAATTCCATAAATTCCAATAAAATTACAAAAATACCCTTGGCTTCCAAATATTCCCAATTTCATTTTCTTTCCCAAAACCTCCAAAATCACTCCAAATGTTTCTAAAACCCATTTTAACCCCTCAACTAAACCTAATTTGGCCAATTTGACCATTTGACCAAACCCCCCAAATTACCTTTAACGGCCCAATTCCCCCAAATCTACCTAAAATGTCCATCAATTTTGTCCCAATTTCCCTCAATTTCAATTACAAACTCAAATTCACCTTAAATATGACAAATATATACCAATTATAAGCTTCAATATGACCAATATATACCAATTATAAGCTTAATTGGCCCATTCTCTTAGCCCAATTTTGATCTAAGTCAAAACCCCAACTTTGGCCCTATGACTTGGTTCCACCAAATTGAACCCTATAGCCTTCTCAACTGGCCTCAATTGGAATCCTAAACTCTTCATAACGTTCCTACACATCAAACTTGGCCTTCAATTGGCCTTGTTGAAGCCTCAATTTCATTGAAGCCTCAATTTCAGGCCTTGTTGAAGCCTCAATTTCATTTAATTTCAACCCAAATAAAAAAATACCTAATTTTTCCCCAAATTGGCTATGTCTCCAAACTCCACCAAATTGATTGCCTTAGCCCCAAAATTGGCACACAATTTATGTTGAAGACTCTTCATTACATTCCTATTGACCATTTTCAATAATTAATTTGGACATAGCCCTAGCTTAGCTCAATTTGGACAATTTATGCTTAGCCCAATCCAAATGCACCAAAATTGGCCATGAGCCAAAATCCATCAAATTGAGCTTCCAAATCAACTCAAAATCACTCCATTCTTTTTTTAAACTCCTTGCAACAATCATCTACACCATTTAGCCAATAAATTGGGCTCATTGTCATGGCTACCCTAACTTGAACCCACTTAAAGGCCAAATTGACCCACTTGGACCCATGCACTAAAATTGGCCTAGCCACCTTAAAGCCACCAAATTTATGACTCAACAACCACCAAACTCCTCCTAGGGACCAGGCTAAACAACGAAAAACCCACCAAAGCATGCTATGGACCAATGGATCCACAAATTATGAGATTTTAACCCATTTTTGCACCCAACTTGTAAAATCTCCTCCATCATTGCTTACCCTTGGGGGTAAATTATAATTAAGCCTACCCCTGGCTCATCTGACTTCCTGGCCACCTCCCCTTACCTTGTCGGCTGGCCTAGTGGCCAGAAAAAACCAAAACTGTGAGCCACCCCAAAAAAATTAAACCCAATTCAAACCTAGAGGCCACCCCATCCAATTTGAAATTTAGAGCCTCTCTGCCCTCCACTTAAGCATCATTTTGCACCCCTCAATTGGCCATGGTAGCCACCCTAAGCCAATTTTATTTAAACCTCACCTCCATTGGCAATGAAGGAGAGCTAAAAATTTCTTAAGGAAACTCTGCCAAACTACCCTCAGAGACTCCTTAAGACCTCCTCACTTCAAGCCAAACATTTTCCCCCACTGAGCCTCACTGTGGAAGCTCAATTTTGAGCTTGAATTTTAAAAACCAGGATAGATCTCTCCACACCTCCATGGTGAATCAAACTTCAATTAAATGTGCACACACCATCCCCACAGTGAATGAAGTTGATTCCCCACAAAAGTCCCCTCTCAAAAAGTCTCTAGTATAGACTTCAAGCAACACCTAAAATCGAGCTTAGTTGAATTCATACCTAGACCATTCACCAGGGCACAAGGCTTCATCTTGAGGTTTGTTGGGATCAATCAAAACTACCACAACCATCTAACTGAGGCCTCCCATCTCAGACAAATGTATTGAACTCCAACCCTAATCCGAGCCTATTTTCACACTCAATACGTATTTACTGTATTTTATACTTTATAATCCATTTTGATGGTTTTTTCTTGAGTAGATGAAGCTTTAGGAACAAACCTCATGAGATTTGGTTGAGTCTAGAGGGAGATCTTAAGGTTTGAGTGTAGACGGTTCTCGGGTTAGCCTATTTGAGGATGATGACAGGAAGCCGTCCGATCGCGCATTTATCTCATCAACGGATGAGATCTAGCTGAATTAACTCTTGATACCTGAACTGCGGGTTGTGTGGCATGCCAGGGTGGAAAATGCAGTGAATGGGAGCTCGTCGCATCGCCATTCGGAGCTGCCTAGGATGAGGTGGCACCGTGCGTTTAAATTAATAATTCAGAAAATGCTCCCTAACTTTAAAAATTCATATCTTCGTGTAGAAAAATCAAAAAGATAAAATAAAAATATCTTAGTGCTCAGTGAACAGAGGAGAACAATGTGGAAGTGGTTTGAAGTTTATTTAATGCATACTTTATTTTTAATTAATTAAATATTGTTTTGAATCTTTTATTTCTCCAAGCATACAAACATTTCACCATGGCTTGATATTTTGGCATGTTGTTGCCTCTGTCTTAGGGGACTATCCCTAATTTTTCAAAGTCAAAGGAGACCCCTTAGACAGAGATCCAAATTTTTCAAGTTTGAGTATATTACTTGCATAAATTAATCATGATAATTAGCATGTTGTTTCAAAAAATCCAAGAAAATTTTGGAAGGTTTGTCATGACCAGAGAACCCTTTGAAAAATGTTTCATGATCTAAATCAATAAGAACACACCTAATTTCCACAAACCCTAAAATGCAAAGAAAATTAATTTTGGGAACACAAATATCTAAATAACTTAATTTTTAATATCCACTGCAATTTGAAGTTCAGAGAACTCCCCATAAAAATTTTAAAATAATTGGAGCTCATTTGATAACTCAAATTGATTTTCTATGTTAAATGCCATTTTGACACTAAAATGATTTTTTAATAATTAAAATGCAACTCAAAAACTTATAAACAGAGGGATTTTCTAAAAATAAAATTGTAAATAAAATAAAAAACTTTATTTTTAAGCCTATTTTAATATTTAAATAATTAAAAAAATTAATAAAAATCACAAAATTGATAAAATGTTTGGAATGTTCTAAATTGTTGCCTAATTACTGAGGAATAATTGAAATATTTTTCCTAATTTTCCAAGTGAAGATATTAAATTTTAAAGCTTAAAATAAATTTTAAAGGCCAAAAATGAGTTTTTCTTAATCTTTCACTTAAAAAAATTTAAATAATTAAAAGAAAAATAAGAAAAATGTGAAATTTATTTCTATGGGTTCCTTGACATCAGGGAGTTTTAATAAAAATGCAAAACTTAATTTTCCACATTTAAAATATTTTGTAATTAATAAAAAACTCTAGAACTTTAAAAACTTCTAATAAATAAAATAAAAGTCAAAAAATCATGAAATTTGGTCCAAGTGGTTCTCTAGTCTAGGTCTACCTCTAGTAAAAGTTTCAATGGATTAGGCATTACCTTGGTCAAGTTATGGAATTTCCTTTGAAATATCCTACTTTTGCATAGAAATAAATATGTAAATTAAATTAAAATTTAAAAAAATCACATTTTCTCCTCTGATGTCTTAATTGACCTATGATTAAGGTGGGATGAAAATTCTAAAGGCTTTTGATCTTAATTATAATTTACCCCCAAGGGTAAGTCTTAGGGGCAAAAGTGTAATTTTTGAAATTTAGCCTTAATCAACATTTAGGCTTAACTTAAGAAAGGGAAAATGGGCAACCATTGATCTTAATTAAAATATTTGGATGATTGAAACACAAGGGATTAATTAGTAGAAACCAATCTCACTTCTTTCAAACTTTTCCCTAGTTGAAAGATAAATGTGTAAATTCCTTAAATCATTAAAATTTGAAAGCCTATCAAATTAAAAGATCATAGACTTAGGGGTATGGTATTGGGTGTTAATAACTCATTAATTCAATACCCCATTTTGGATGTTCAAATCACTTTCAAAATTCTTGATGATGAATTATTATCACTTAGAAATTTCCTTCAAAATGATTAAGACATTCACTAGGACTTTAAGGGCTTAGTAGTGACTTAAGCTAAATCAAATTTGGTTAAATGAGGATTAGAAAAGTGAATGTAAATAAAATTTCAACACCTTTGAAACACTACAAGCCCAAGCTAGAACTAAAATTGGCTAAGTGTCCTAATAACACTAGCTTGCCCCTTTAAGGGTCTTCACCCACATAATTTTCAAATTGAGTGATAAAAGATAATTACCCTACTCTTAGGGATAATTGAAACATCAATATTCATTGAGCATTGCAGATATTTACAGGATGAATTATTAAGCAATGTAATAAGTTTAAATGAGCTCAAGGCTTTTCACCAGTCGGTGAGAGGGAAGCATGGACCTGCTTCTTTCTCCAGACCTGTTGGATACCTTAGAGGTCTACTAAACTTAATATGTTTTGCTTAACAAAAATTATCTTTAATCAAACTATTAGGGACCCACCAAGATATGATTTAGGATTTGGTAGATCACCAAAATATTATTTTTCTCACTTAATATAAAATTCCCTTACATGCATTTTTGAGTTTCAGGTGGTGGAACCTTCAGGATATACTAAAACTCTGGACAACACAAATCTTCCGATGTTAACGGAGATATAGAGTGGACAATTATGGTCGGTGGTACCGAGCAACAAGTCTTCATCTGTTAAGGTTACCTAGACTGTTCTTTCAACAAGCAAACTTCATCTAAGGATGTGCTGGCCAATTAGGCTTAACAAATCTCTTAGTCGAGAAAAGCTGTAACCAGAGACGCTCTCATCTCCTTTTAGTCGAGAAAAGCTGTAACCAGAGACTCTCTCATCTCCTTTGACAGGATTCAAGTGTCATAGATGCTTAATATAGCCGGCAACTTCCTGACATGACCTAGCAAATTGTAATACACTTTGCATGATCCTCCAATTTTCTCTTGATTATGTGGTTCTTCCACTGGTGGAGGTGGGAGGCGCCCTTCTCGAGTTAATATTTGCTTTCCTTTATCTGTCGAAGTTGTTCTCGGGGTAATATAATCCCGCTCCTTAAGTTCACTTCTGTAATTTCTTCTTGAATATCATTGTTGAATATTTTGGTGTTTCTTCTTTATCGGAAAGATCTAAGTTGATGGAAAGTGGTGCACCGTGGCCGGTGCACCGTGGTGCTCGAGGATTGGCCCCTCACTCCCGGTGCTGTCATAATCGGTATTGTCAATGCCTTCTTCTGTCTTGTTAGCAGGTTCATCGGACTCAAGTATGATTTGAGGATCATTTTGGGAATCGAGATCAAAGTTAGATTGGTCACAATTGATTACATTATCATTGGAAATAGTTAGAACGTAGCCAAAATTATAATCAGTATATTCATAAGACCCCGAAGGGACAAAAAGATAATCATACAGGGTCAGGGGTTCAATGGTTTTCTTCCCCAAATCTGAGACAACCAATCTAACAGAGGCAGCCCCTATCCTACCCCCGTGCTATCAGTCTTCGTAGTGGTATGTAGTGGTATTCTTCTTCTTCTTCTTCTTATTCCTTAACGATGACAGATTTTCTAGTGAAATCTTCATCTCGGGATTGGCAGCCTCAAGACTTTGACCATTCTAGATTTGGTTTAGTATTCTTTTGAGTTTGTTCTAAGTTGTACTCCATCCATTTTTTATGGTATATGGGTTAATCAGAGAGATTGGCTCAACCGAAATCATATTTATGGAACCTTTATCTGGTTCTTTTAAATATTCCTTCAGGATCGTTTTATTTCCTTCCTTGAGATTTTTCTCGAGCTAATCTTTAAAGACAAAACAATCCTCTATAGTGTGTCCAAGTAATCTGCGATATAGACAATAGTTCAGTTGATCCTTCTTATCGACCTCTTTGTGTTTCTTCAAATCTGGTAGTCTGAACTCAGGCTTCTTCATCAGACTTATGAACATTTTGGGTACGGCTTCGTCTATGAAGGAATACACCACTTTCCTATGTTCCATAATGGACATTTTCTTGTTTTCTATTTGGTATGACCCTCCTTGAGGCAGTTGTTGGCTAGACCGGCCATACTATTGTGTCTATTGTCAAGCATGTTGCAATGATGACTGACGAGAATTCTGATGATAATTTTCTGCATATATCTTCATTGGTTGTTTTCCTTTATCGACCGTTACCACCATTCCGGACTTCTTTTCAAATATTCTTGTTGTCTTGGACTTCTCGGATTTCTCATGAGAATCCATATGTTTGACCTCTTCTTAAAGATTGCTAGCTTTGCTGAGTAGCTTCTCGAAGGTTTTGATGCTGAGTCCCTTGAGCATAAAAGCTACCGACCCATGGATGCCCTTGAGTAAGATCTCAATTGCGTGAGGTTCACATTTCATGCTAAGGCTTCTCCACCTCAAAATATAGTCCACTAAAGTCTTTTAGGGCTTTTGCTTTTCCATTATGAGATCTTCAATAGACACATGATGTTGCGCTCCAACAAATCTTTTCATAAGTAGTTGTTCTAACTCACCAAAAGGTTTGACTGATCTGTTGGGTAATTTGGCATACCAATCAAATGCGATCCCTGTCAGGCTGCTGACAAATTGTCAAAAGAGTAAAGCTTCATTTCCTCCTGTATTACCACAACTGGCTTGAAAATTTGTTATGGGTTGCTTCGGGCTTCGGTCCCATTAAATATCTTAAAGTTTGGTGACACAAAACCCTTAGGGTAGGGTTACAACATCAAACTCCTCCAGGTAGGGTCTACCCTTCAAAATCAATGCACCACTCTTAGATTGGGTTAAAGCCTCCCGAACTTGTTTGACCATTTGCTTAAATTCCTTTTCTGGTATGGCACTTGATTGGTTAAATGAGGATTAGAAAATTGAATGTAAATAAAAATTGAACACCTTTAAAACACTACAAACCCAAGTTATAGCTGAAATTGGCTAATTGTCTTAATAGCATTACCTTGCCCCTTTTAAAGGTCTTCACCCATATAATTCTCAAATTAAATGACAAATTATAATCACCCTACTCTTAGAGACAATTAAAACAATGATATTCACTGAACACTAGAGGTATTTACAGGATGAATTATTAAGCAACATAATAAGTTTAAATGAGCTTGAGATTTTTCATCAGGTAATGAGAGGGAAGCATGGACCTGCTTCTTCCTCTCGACCTTTTGGATACCTCGGAGGTCTACTAAACTTAGTATGTTCTGCTTAATGAAATTATACTCAAATGAATTAATAGGGGCTCACTAAGATATGATTTAGGATTTGGTAGATCACCAGAACCTTACCTTCCTGCTTTACATAACATAGTTTTGATACTTTTAACATATAAATGCTCTCACATGCATTTTGAGTTTCAGTTTAAGATGACGGGAAAACCATCCAGGTAAAAGACCATCCATGCACACTTTTATTGTAATTTGTTTTACCTAAATTTCTAGTCTCCCGTACTTTACTTTTCAGTACGTTAATGTACTTACTCACCTGCATGTATGAACAAAAAAACATAAACCTTCATGTTAAACAACGATATCACCCTGCATGAAAACTAAAACTGCTAGGATAGCTGCAAAACCAAAACAAAAACTAAAATCAACCAAGATAAAATTCACTGCCACAACATTCAAAATATAAAAAAACTAAAAATTTAATCACAAACATCACACAAAAACCACAACTTCAACTAAATTAAATCTATTGGATGATCGGGAATCTCTCGGAAGAGGTAACCTACGGTTGCTAACGAGGCTTCCCACAGTATAAATGAATGTATGGAACTCATTAAGTTGAGTTTAGTAAATTCATTTGGACTAAGTGAATCCAATAGAAAATAGTGGTACCGGAATGAGGGAATCGTAGGATCATAACCGGTGTCGCTCTAATCAACTTTAATATGCCCCATAACTTTTAAAGAACTACAAGCGTATGGGACATCTGATTTAACATCTTAACTTGACACACTAAAAAATTTAAACTCGTCACGGCAAGGAGCTTAGAGCATGCATTGTGGGCAGCACGACCATCTTTAACAACAAAACTTGTCTTCCCCAGCTAAACCAATTTCCTTTCTTAGAATTAAACAACCAAACCATAGGAACCATAGGACTTCGGGGTAGTTTTCTTATGTAACATAAATCCTCACCTCATCTTTAGGCCTTTGTACAACTCTTCTGTACAATATAAGTCCTAACTCGTCTTAGGATTCTGAGGTTGTCGTCCATCACGACATAAACCCTCACATCATCCAGGCTATTTGTGTGATCGTTTCACACCAATGTAAGCCTTAAACTAATAAAATTGGCAGGATGAAACACTCAAATAAATTTCTCCTCAAAATTGACATGGAGGTAAGATAAATTTTATTAAATTTAAATATGAAATTTATATTTATTCAATTATCTACTATAAAAATATTAAGGATTTAAGGTTAAATACATAATACTTTTATTAAAGTATTTTAGCCTAATTTTATATAAAAAAAAATGTCTTATGACTTGTAATTGTATTCAAAGCTTAATTTAAATCACTCAAATTGAAAGATGATATAATTAAAATAAAACATTTACAAGGAATCCATCCCTTTTTTGCATTTATACATCTTATCATCATTTATGTATTCTTAATCTCTTGTAATAATTCATATAAATATAGAAATTTTTTATTTTAAATTATATCCAATATTTTTTATCACTAAAGGATGCCTGAGAAAATGTATGATAAATGATTGAACTTTTATTTTAAACTTAAAAAGAAGGGACAAATGAGTACATTGATCTTTGCCTAATTTCACTTTTGCAGTTATATTTATGTAGTCTTTGCTTATATAATCCTATTTATGCAAACTAAAGTTAAATATTTATATAATATTTTTTGATGGTTATCAAGCAAGAAGGAGAGATGATAAGGATGCTAATGAGAAAAAAAAAATTATTGAAGAAGAAAAAAAAGAAAAATAAGATAAAGATGATGATGCTAGCAATAGAAGAAGACAAAGAAGAAGAAGAAGTTTATACTTAAGATGATGATGATGGTAATAATGCTGACAATGAGGAAGATGATCATAATTAAGATGATGATATTGATACGGATGGTGATGATGCCTTTGTTGTTGATAATGATGGTGGTGGTTATGATGATCATGATAATGATGATGATGATTATGATGATCAGGAAGAAGATGATGATGATGGTGATTAGGAAAATGATGATGATTAGGATGAAAAAGTCTTGATCTTATTGATTATGATAATATTGTTGTTACTATTGTAGATGATGATGAAGATGAAAATGACTATGTTTATGATGATGACAATGATGATAACGATGATGGTGATAATTTTGATAATGGAAATTTTAATGATAATAATGTTCAAAAAAACATCAAATGTGTTGTTGATGATGATGATGATACTCATGATGAGGTTGATTAATAGACGAATATAAATAAGAAGAAAAAAGATAATGGTGATGATGTGGGTTTAAGTGGAGTTGAAGCTCAAAATTCAATGATGGATGGACCACCAAGCAATCCAACGTTGATTAGCATCATAATGATAGTGATAATGATGATAGTAATGATGACGCCAACAATGTTGAAAATGAAGATGATGATGATGATGATGCTGATGTAGTTGATATTCATGATAATGATAAGTAGCTCGAGTTATGTCTTGCATTGGGTTGATGGTAAAATTTTAAACATAGATTGACCACCAAGCCATTATCTCTGATGTGAAATAATATAATTAAAAAAACTTATTGCATTTTAAAGTTCCAATAAACTTGCATCAAGTATAAATTACCTCTAAATGGCTTGGATTCAAAAAGTATAACATAAATAACTTAATTTAGAAAGCTTAAATTTGAAAAAAGATGTAAAAAACAGCTGATTATAGGTTTTTAAAGGAGAAAACATATCTTAAATTACATATGTTAAATTATACAGATGCTATCATCAGACTTGAATTAAAAAGGAGTCTTGAATTATAGCGATGATTTTTGCCGAGCTTTAACTTATAAGATGAAGTTCGACCAAAGCCATCCAACCACCTTGAGATTTCTTACTCATGAGAAAAACGGAAAAAAATATTGGCAAATTTAGCGTAATGTTTTTACTTGTGCTCATTGCTAACAGTTTAGCTAGCAACTACGTACCGTTACCATATTGGATGAACTATGTGGACTTCTCAAAAATTTAAATAAAAATTTATAAAGTAAAGTTGAGATAGAAGTAAATCTGCCATCGTCTTTAATAAACACGGTTGATTTTGAATTTTCTTTTTTATGATTGATTTCTGAATTAGCTAGTTATCACCATTAAAATTTTATTTCAAATTTAATATACCAAATAATACAGTTTGTTTTAACACAAGATTTACTAAAATAAGACAGTTTCAACATCAGAAGAATCAATCAACTTGTAATGCCCAAGGAAAGTAGGCATGCATGAATCATGATTATTCCTACGTCCCATAAGTAAATATTGTTCTTTATAGTGGCGTCTCTCTCTCTCTCTCTCTCTCTCTCGTCTAAGCTCCGATTGGTTTGATCAACTAAAGAGAAAAAATGAAAGAAGGTGAAAATCCCAACAAGTTTCATTAAATTTATGTTGACATTATAATATTAATTCTTGTTTTATTTCTTCCCTTTCGCTTCAACAAACCAGCAACCTCGTTGATTTTGCACTATTGGTAGCTCATCATTTCCCTTCTTCAATATTAAATTCATTACCAATCTTTAGGTCTTCTCCCGCACTTTCTATGGGTGCTCCACTTGGTATGTTATCTCTACTCTTTCCCCAGAGCACGCCGTAAAGACCTCCAACTATAAAAGCGCATCCAAATACACTGCACAGGATTCAACTAAAGAGTCATATTAAACTGCCATTACAAGCAAAGCAATCAAAATGACAAATATTGGTAGTGTTTAAGATCACTTTTTGTTATCTTTCGTTTTTTGTTTTCTTTTTCGTTTTTTGTTTTCTTTTTATTTTAGTTTATAAAAATAGAAGAAAAACAAAAAAAAATATGTTTATTTAGTGTATTTTATTTTTTTATTTCATTTTCAAACTAAAGTATTCTGTTTTCAAAAAACATAAAATTGGAAAAACGTCTTTTTTGTTCTTTCAAAACAGCTCCCAACATCCTAATCCCGACCTTGAACCCGATGCCTTGTTCAGCGCGGACGTCAACCCGAACGTCGTTGCATTCAATGACATCACTTGAACTATTTTAAGAATTTTACATAAGCAAATTAGCAGTTATTAGATAATCATTTGAATGATGAGTGTGAATCTAAGAACTGATTCAAATTTTATAAGTTATATTTAATTCTTTTTTTCTCTAGAGGTAAATGAAAAATGTGTAAGCATTGATCTTTAGAAAATCAAATAATCTAGAAGAAAGGAGTACAAGAAAGGCTAGCCCAATACCAAGATATCATGAGATCCACATGACTGACTGAGCAAACCTTACGAGCCAAGATGATAAGGTAAAAACAAAGCAGACCATGTGGCGATCAAAACAACAACTAGATGATCAAAGCATGGACCATTTGGCAAGAAACTAGAAAAATGGACATCTGAGCTAACCACTACATGAAAACTTACCCAATGTGCTAGCCTACCCAATAGTAGATCAGATTCAAGAAAAGATCCAGTTCCTCAGTATCTCCAATCATCCCAAGTAGATTGTAGAGGCTCCTTACCAAGCCTTAAGAACCAACAGCCAAGCCATATAAGGCGTCCGACAATACAGAACAAGCTCAGCCGACAGAACTAAACTCGTCAACCCAAACCCAATTAAGCTTAGTTTCTAGTGACAAAAGTAGTAGGACGACAAATATCCTTATATGGACCACCTTAAAAGTGGAGCAAAAAAGTAAAATAAGAATTGTATCATCTCCTCTACCAATAAGGGGATTATTTTTTGAATAAGCCATGGTTGATTATTGTCCATTCCTCTCTTTCTATCTCACTCTCTCACTCTCTATCCCTATTTTTTTACACTCTATTCCTTGGCTTTGACCCATAGATAAGTCTAGATTCAACATACTAAAAGGTGCGGTGAATGTGGATCATGCCATAAAAATGAAGATGAGTAACCTAAGCAGAAGAACATAATAGTTACACCGCTAAAATGGAGTGCACCATAGAATATGTGGCCCAGTAGATCCAAGATTAGAAAGATCATACATTGGATGTCATCCAAGGCATGTTAACCCAAGAGAGAAATCAACAATCTCAAGATAAAGGGTTGACACCAATGATAGAAGAGTCCCTCCAGCTTTGAAGAAGGATTGTTTCCCAATACATTGAAAATGCTTGTTTAACACCAATTGATTGTTATTAATTCAGGTTTTTTTAGGAACCCCGTCAGCTCAAAATTATTTTCTAGTTGAAAATTACTATAGTCTAGACTCTGAAGTAATTCAATTACCCAATGTCGGACAAGAGGTGGACCGATTTGGTCAACCCACTGCCTTATTTGAGGTAACTGTGCATTTATTAAGAATTACTAATTCACTGAAATGCTATCTTCTCTCCATCACACTTAGAGAATTGGCCCTTAGGTTGTTCAACAGTGCTATCCTTTCTCCACTAAGCTTAGAGAATTGGCCCTTAGGTGGTACAACATAATACCGCTTGGAGTAATCATGTCATTTGTTATTTTTGAGTGTTTCTTTATAGCACAATTTTTAGTGGGCAAAAGTCTCTGAAAAACTTTCTGGCTCTTCTACAGTTTTGCGAAGGATTGAACAAGATTTTTATTTCATTTATCGGCCACATTTAGAGATGGCACATTAAACCTGCGTTCACCCATGATGTCGTAGCTCAATGGTTGATTGAAGGATAATTTTATATACATTAGATCTGTAGCAACCAATGATATTAAATAAAATGCTGGAGTTAGCCAATAATCATATATCAACTATGAAATATAACTCCTACCCAACCTCATCCAATGGAGAATCCTCCGCCCTTTAAAAAACGACTACCCAAGGTGAAGGTTGGAAGATTAGACATAATTCAAGTCTTATCAACCAACTTTGATAAATGCCCTTAGAATATAGAGCTACTGATATAATGCACCACAGAGGGAATCAGGCATGATATCCTAATTAACATTGAGTTTGGTCTGACGAGCGTCTGCTACCCGACCATGAAACACCCAAAGTAACTTTATTGAGAGTTTTGATGGTTGTGATAGTATTAGCCATATAAATAAAATTATTCCAAATGAGCGCCCCCAATGAAGAATAGAGTTTACCTTTAAAATCTTAAGAACTTTAGTGCCTAATACATGAACTTTATAGCAAAATGGAGGATTATGGAAATTTTTAAGGCTTGAGTAAGAACAAAATCAAATCGAGCAGGTTAATGGAGTTTTATGTGTAAGGAGCAATAATCCAGTGGCAAGGGAAGGATCAATTAATAAAATATTGAATAAGCCAATCTGAGTCCACAAAATTCTAATCATTTCGATATTTTTTTTAATCTATGGAGGAGGTGTAGGCCTATTCCACTGATGTAACCCGAAAAAGCTTTGATTGAGAGCACAATGAGCAACCTCTCTTGCACCCAAACACATCTTACATCCTTTCATAATCTTCAACAATAAAGATTTTCCCCTTAAGGCAAACCTCTAGCTAGAACAAAATTGCTATTGCATTGGTTACCAACTACCATAATGGTAGTAGCTCGATAAGATGGGCCTCGGAAGCAAGTGACTAATAGCTATGGTTGGGCCTCCCTATATTTTTTTGTGAGAGGAAAGAGACATTTTGAACCAGCACTTTATTAGTAATTTGGGGAAAAAATGTCAAGAAGTTCACCAATTTGGTGGACTTCATAATGGTCATCTCACCACCCACCTATATGTTATCTTCAGTAATGTCATACCAATTCTTTGTTGACTGTCACCACTACTACCATGTAGCTAAGAATTTCTCTAGTGACGGAGAGGTGATCACTGTCTGTGGTGATCTCAAATAATGTTGAGCATGTTTTGTTTGGTTTTTCAAAAGCTTCAGGTAGGAGCCCTTGAGCTTGAGAACATGCAAGAATGGGGTCATCTAGCTAGGCTACCCATTAGCCACCGACAGCCGAATTTGATGCTAGTAGATCTTTCTACTAAGTGAAGCTTTTAATGCTGTTTACAATGAAGTGTTGATCAACACCCTATAGAACCATCAAGATGTTCTTACTTGGTCTACCACCGAGATGCATGAGACAACAATCAACATTGCTTAACATTACTTAAATTGAAAACTAACAACTTGACTGATGAAGCAAAATTGAGGATCTTGGCTGTCACCCTAACCGACCAAAATTGAGAGAAGGTCAAAAAGATATTGGAGACCAGTTACATTATCTTATACCTACTATGGGTGTAAAAAATTTTCATGGTGAAGAAATTGAATGACAAGTAGAGGATTTGTATATACTTCACCAATCTAAATATTACTTTCTCAAAGGATAGCTAACACCAAACACAGATCGATGCATTCGTATATGTTGTGGTCAATTATTTTGTGATTAGCTTCCTTAATTACTTCACCAGTAATGATTAGATTAACATGCATCGAGCTAGCCCTGAAAAGACAAATTTTATTACAAGCAAAGGAGTGAGTTTATATCGTGTGTTACTGTTGACCTCACTTTTTGTTGAAGTCTACTCTTTGTTCCTTAGAACCCTAAAATCTTGCCATAGGATTTTCTTGGTGAAAATTCCTAGAGGACTATTAAGGGAACCATCAACATTAGAAATCCCAAATGTCTCATTGCTCTCTTGAAGTTCCATATGTTGGTTCAATCCTCTAGCACTTAGTAGGTGGAGCCAATATGGGGGAGCTCAAAAAGAGTCCCCATAGGAATGTTTGGCCTTAAGAGTAGCCATGGGTTGTGTGGCCTTGGTCAGTTTTGCATGCACAAACTTGATACCCCTCACCTTCACTCGCACCCCAAACCCTTAACCTAACATGCTTAGCATGATCCCTTACACTTTTGGAAACTCATGTGGATGGTCCCCTAAACCCTTAACCCTAGGCTAGGGTTTGGCTAAGACCAGGAAATGGAGGATCCAAAGTAGGAGCTCCCTTGATCTCATGGCACCATAAGGTTAATTATTGTGGTTAGCATCCTTAATTAATCTCATCCTACCCAAATAACCAATTTAGTCTTTTGACCCAAACTTTCCTAAAATTACCAAATGGCCCCAACAACCCTAAATTTTCAAAATTTTCCAAAATCCTCAAATTTTGTCAAAAAATCATCCCAAACCATTTCAATTCACACAAATTTCCCAAAAACCTCAAAATTTAAAAAATTCCAAAAATACCCCCAAAATTGCAAAAATTATCAAAATGCCCCTCATGGACCAAAATTTTCCAAAACCTCCTAAATCATTCCAAATGCCCCCAAAACCAGTCTTAGCCACCTATTGGACCTAATTTGACCAAATTAATCAATTTTGAGTAAAATCCTAATTTTTTCCTAAAATGCCTAAAGTGTCCAAATCACTCCCAAATTCTACCAAATTGATTTTAAATTTCCCCAATTTCAAATCTAAATTCAATTTCATCATGTATAGACCCAATGAAACTTATTTAAAGCCCAATTCACCTCAATTTCCATGGCTAATTTAAACCCCCAATTTTACCATGAGCCACGATTCCACCAAATTGAATGCCCTAACCCAACCAATTTCCCAAAATCCAGTTCCTAAACTCTTCATAACAATCCCATAGATCAAATTAAGCTCTCAATTGGCCTTGATCTAGCCTTAACCTTAGCCCAAACTCAGTCGAAACAAAAATTCCTAATTTTGCCCAAAATTCTAAATCTCACCAAATTAAACCCCAGAACTCCCAAATTTTCAGTCAATTGATTCCCTAACTCCTCAAATCAGTATTCTACTCCAAATTAAACTTTCAATTGCCCCAAATCTAAACCCTAATTAAACCCAAACCCAAGTCTAAGCCAAAACCTTAAGTTTGAGCCCAAAACCCAAATTAACTTAACCCATTCGAATTAGCCCATGACTAATCCTTTCGTGGTTTTTTAACCTCCTAGAATGATAATCAAATCATTTTAGCCCACCCAACATGAGCCATAGAACAAGGGTCCCCAAAATTGGGTGATTTCTTCCTAAAAATGTCTAAACTAAGGGGACTCTTTCCATCAACCTTCCTAAGCACCGAAACCATCACAAATAAGTTCCTTTGGCTCCCCTGTCCCATCTAGCCATCAGCTCACATCTGGCCAGCCACTCTTGTCACCGAAAATCTCAAATCCGAGAAGAGGACACCTTTTATAAATCCAAAATTGAGCCCACCCCTTGTGGCACTCTTCCATTAGATGCCTGCGCCACTTAACCCTCTTCTCCAGCCTTCTTGCACCAGCCAATCAGAGATTGAGATCCTCCCCTTTGACATGTCTATAAAAAACCTCATTTTCAACGAACTTAATACAAGAACCTAAGCTATGGGGACACTCTGTCAATTTGTTTCCAGAGCCTTTCCAAGCTACCTTGAGTCGAACCCTGGCAACTTTCGCCACTAAAACCTACTGCCTAAGCTTAATATTGAGCTCTAAATCTAGGGGATTTTTTTTTTCACTCCACCAAACCCCACAAAACTCAAAATGAAACCACCCTTAAGCATCCTCAAACAAAATAAGGAAGTTTCTCATCAGAACCCCTCTGTCTCAAGCACTCTAACCCACTTCTAGACCAAGGCCGCACCACCCTTCAATCAAACTCTTTCTTAGGCTCAACCTCAGCTCAAATTGGTGCTTCGAAGAGCTTTGTGGAGTCACAACAAATGTCAAGAACCATTCCAATTGAGGTCACACCTCTTGCACAAAGGTATAGGACTTAAACCTTAAAAATGCCCTTAGTTTCATTAATTGTGAAGAGAGTGTTGATTTCATAATTATCTAGATGTACGTATGTGTTCATCTCAATTAGATGAAGCTATAAAAACAAACCGTGAGTGATTTGGTCGAGCATCGAGTGAGATCAAAGCATTTAGTGTGGACGGTTCTCAATTTAGAACATATGGGGATGATAAACGGATGTCATCTACTTGCGCGTGTATTGATCCAACATTGGAGGAGAATTCAGATGAGAGAATGTTTCATAACGTGCAGCCCGTTTGGTAGCTAACGCGGAAGGCGGCGTCGAATGGTAGCATTCCGTGTGGAGTTTCAGAGTTGCCGAGGATCCTGTCAACGTCGCGTGGATAAGTAGATAAATCAGGTATTTTTATTTAAATTAATTCAAAAAATTTAAAAATTCATAACTTGGTGCAGACAGAAAAATCATAAAAATAAAATGCAGAAAAATCATAAAAATAAAATATAAAAAGCCTCTTGCTCAGTGAATAGAGAAGTGTATTATGGACCAAAAATAAAAATTAGTTGACATGTCTTTTATTTTTATTTAATTGAATACTCTTTGTAATGTTTTAATTTTAATTAAGTAAATAGTAGACACCATGACTTGAAATTTTAGGAGTTTATTCCTAATGTTAGTGAGGGTTTCCTCTATTTTTTCCAAGGTAAGAGGACACCTCTAGCTTTGAAACCCTGATTTTCAAGCCTAGTTACCTATTTTTGGTTATAATAATTATATCTATTAAAATATAAGTTAGAAAAATAAATGAATTGATTTGGTATGTGATGCGACATTCGATTTTTGTGATGTGCATTGAATGTCTTTCAATATTACAATACGCACACAGAAGAATTATTAGTAAATATATAGTTCAACTCCAATAAAAATAAATTTACTTATAAATAATTTTATCTTTTAAAATCTCTAATTTGCCAAACCTCGTAATAACAATGCAAATATATGTATCGCTCAAGTAATAAAGGGCTCTAATGGAGTCCTAAGTATCAATCCCACAGAGAGTTGGAAATTCTTATGGTTATAGCGTCATGCACAATATTGAAACTATAAAACTTAAGTAAGAAAAAGAAATCTAAAGTAAATTTAATGTGCGCTAAATGAAATGCAGTTAAAAGATCTAAGTTAACTAACTAATTGCTAAACTTCAAAAGGTAAACTTATAAAGACTAAATAAAATTTTGAAATGAAGAATTCAAATTTAAGAAAGCATCCTTTCCCTTTAGAATGATTTTATGCAATGTAAAAAAATTAAAATCATTTAAAACACATATAAAATTATATTGTGTCAAATATGAGCAATCCTATTTCTTACCCTCTTACCATAACTTTTTTGCGAAAAAGTGAGAAACTGGTTTCTAGCATTTTAGTCCCTTATATTTCAATCATCCAAAAGAACTTGATATAATAAATATTACCATTTTACCCTTTTTAATCAATCCTAAAATTTAAATAAGGCATTAAGAATATTAAGAATCCAAAATTAACATTTTGCCTCATCAAATATAACTCAAATGACTTTGGAACTTTTAGAGTACCTCTCCCATAGGTGAATTAAAATATCAGATAAGAAAATGTGATTTTTCAATTTTTTTTTTTAAATTTAAATAACTATTTTTAACTCAAAAATAGGATTTTAAATATTAATTTAATTACTTAATCAAAGTAAAGTTTTTTATCATGAAAATATTATTGGAAATTCTCCTAGATCAGAGGATCAGTTCGACAAAATTTCATGATTTTTCAAGTTATATTTTAATTAATTATAATTATATATTATTTTATTTATTTAATTAAATAGAAAATATGTTTTAATTTCAAAAATTACTTTTTATAATTTTATTATATCACTCTAAGTCTAGAAAACTTAGAGAAGTAAACTTTTCATTTTTGTGATTTTAAATTTATTTATTATAATTATTTTAATGAAAAATTAAAGAAAATATATTTTTAACCTTTAAAAAATTATAATGAATTTAGAAAAATTGGGAAAAATAACTTGGAAAAATTAGGAAAAAATTTATAATGAGTCCAAAGTGATCAGAAAACAATTAGGAATATATTAGGTCATTTTTGTATTTTTGCAAATTTTAATTATTTCTAATTATCTTTAATTCAAAAATAAGCTCAATAATAAAGTATTTACTTTAAAATAAATTTTATTTTTCCTAAATGGTCCTGGTCACAAGTAACTCAAATAACCACTTTTCATAATTTTTTTAAATATATTTAATTTAATATAATTATTTTAATACAAAAATACCATTTTATTTACAAAATCAACTTTAGTGATAAATATACTCCAAATCAACTAAATATTTACAGTGAGTTAATGTGATTATCCTTTACAATGTGGAATTGATTTTTCTAAATTTTGAATGATTTTTATTTAATTAATTTATTATAATTTGTATATATTTAACTAATTATAACAATAAACCAAATCACCTAAATTTATTTTATATTTTTTCTAGAATCATCTGACCAGGAGAAACCTACCAAAAATTAATCCCATAATTTTTTTATTTATATTTTAATTTATAAAATTATTTTTAAGCATAAATAAGCAACTAGACATGAAAATTAGGGTTTCAAAGATAGAGATGCTCTGACGTTGGAAAAATCAGCGAACATCCCTATTAACATGAAGAATCAACTGTAAGAATTTCAAGTCATGATGATTATTATTTAGCTAATTAAAATTAAAAAATAGACAGAGTATTTAATCTATTAAACATATAACTCAAGTCAAATAAGTTTAATTTTCGTTCACATTGTTCTCCTCTGTTCATTAAGCAAGAAAGTATTTTTATATTATTTTTATGATTTTTCTGCACAAAGAAATGGATTTTCTAAGTTCTAGACTTAATTTAAATAAAAAATTCTTGAATTTCCTACTTATCCTACTCAGCACCACCTCAACCTATAGTGCTTCAAACTTTCCACGCGTCATAGTGCTGTTAGATGTCGCCATCCACATCAGCTTCCACGCGACCCTCTATTCTTGCTTCATCTCCTCGTCTGACGTGATCCCAGCCATCTAATCGATACACGCATAATCCAATGACTCTCTGTCATCGTCCCCAATCGTCCTAACCTGAGAACCATCCAAATTAAAACCTTAAGATCTCTCTCAATACCTAACCAAATCACATGAGGTTTGTTCCTATATCTTCATCTACTCAAGACAAACACATCTATACAGTTACAAACTTATAAAATCAAACTTCTTTCAAAAAAGCCCAAACTGAGCAAAAAATTAGGGTTTATGCTCTATACTTAAGCCTTAGAGGGTACGCCTCAATCAAATGCTTTTGGAAGCTTTAGTAGAGTGTGGCAAACCTCCTAGAAGTGTTGGTTTGCTCTAGTGAATAGCCTGGGTATAAGTTCAATGAAATGGTGATGCGATCGTGCTCAAGAGCTAAGTTAGAGGGCTCAAAAGAAGAGGGTTTCAAAAGGAATCTTCTTAGTTTGCTCTATGGAAGTTTTTAGAACAATCAAGTTGAAGTTAGGTGAAGTTTGAGAAATGGCCAGAAGTTACGCTTATTTTGAGCTCTAAAATTGAGCTCATACACTGGGGAAGATGGCTAGAATTTGGTTGGAATGGTTTAGAAGGTATTTAAGGAGCTCCAGAAGAAATTTCACAAAGTTTCCCCAAGGAAATTGAAGGTTTCTTTTCTTGGTCGTGGGAGGTAGAGCTTAAATTATAGGGGAAGGAGTGTCCACCATTACTGGCTAGCGGGTTCAAAGGATAGCTTAGGTGGTGGGAAGACAAATGCAAGCAATCAATTGGGATGAGACAACTTAGGGAGTTTAAATTTTTAGTGTTGTATAAGGGGGCCTCTCGATTTTGGGGTTTTACGGCTACTAGGCCGGCCGACCAGGTCAAGGCTGGTGGCTAGGTGGCTCAAGGGATCCAAGGGAAGCCTAATGATGATTACCATAGAGTTTTGATGGTTGTTGGCAAATATATTTGGGTTTAGCCAAATATGGGAAGAGATCTTCTAAATCAAGGGACCTTTGGTCCATGACTCATATAGAGTGGGCTTGGTGGGTCTAGCCTGGTTTCTGTGGTCTAAAGGCTAGTTGTGGTGACCATTGCTTGGTCGATTGGAATGGGTTTGGTTCAATTCAAGGCTTGGGTTCAAAATCATGACAATGTTGACCTCAATTTTTGTTGAGGTATAGTTTCCTTAGAAGCTTAAGGTCTAGCCATAGGACTTTCCTAAAAAAATGACTACTTTTTCATATATATTTTATGCTCAACTTTAACAACTTTTAATTATATTACACTTTAAGGGAAGGTATTTTGCATATTTTTGGTTTTAGGAAAAATAAATGGAGTTTTGGAGAAATAGAAGCAAAAATGGTGCAATTTGGAGCAAAAACGAGCAAGAAAGAATATTTTCTCCTCGTACATTTTGATATATCTTTTTACGCTTAATCTCATTTACATTTCTCACACATTTTCGAATGAAATTACACTTTAAAAAATGTTATTTTCATGCTTATTTTGTAGGTCTATCTGTTAGGAACGAAACACAACTAAAATGGGGTGAAATAGAGCTAAAATCTAGCAAAGTAGTGGAGCTACTGCAGACTGGCATTGAGGGCGCCCGAGTCCAGAGAATTGACTAAAATTGGTGCCGACAGCACCCAGACCTATGCCGACTGCACCCAGGACGGTTATGAACAAATTTCGAACAAATTTTTTTGGCAGATTTTGATGTTCTAGAAAGCTCCCAATGAACAAATTTTTTTGGTAGATTTTGATGTTCTAGAAGGCTCCCAATGATTCAAACACCCCATGAAGTGATTCAATGCATCTAGACATCTACAAAAGGCTCTTGAATGAAGAGACATGTCTTTTAGATGAATAGATCTATCTCTTAGGAAAAAGGACAGAATTTGTGTCTCTTTAAAAAAGAGGGCTTGGCGCCTTTGAAGAATTGTAAAAGAAGAAGGAAGGTGAAAGGTTTCTTTCTTCATTAAACTTCTAAGAGAGAATTTACTGGACTGTAAGAAGAGAAAGTGCTACAAGGGAGCTTCGAGGGATTTTCTTGAGGAAGAGTCTAAGATAAGTTGTGTTCTTTCATTTCTTTATTTTGTAAACTTATTTTTTTTTATAAAATTTGTTTTTTGTTGTATCTTCCTCTGAGTAGACTTCATTATCTTTCTCCCTACTCTAACATATGATGAAATGAAGAGATAATTTGGATGGGCCATTTTAAAATATAAAATAAATTGTGATGATTTTTCCACTCCATTCTTAATTTACTTTTTGATCTAACATATTGAAATTTTAAAATGTGTTGTGAAACATATGATCCAAGAAATGAAGTATGAGTTCTACAACAGAGTGAGAATCACCTTTAATTCCATGGAGGAGTGTTTCGTTCATAGAATTAGGTGCAAATAAATAGAGAAATATACATTGTTTGGCGTAGAATTGGAGATTTTAGGGTGGCGGACTAATATCCCAAATTTGATTTTAGTGTTTAAGAACTAAAGAAAGCATTAGCTTTCAGGAGAAGAGAAGTTGGAGCTTTGGAGTGAGAGCCAGTATCCTCCTAGCCTAACCACTGATTTAGAGACTAAACTTGAGATTAGCCAATGATTCCCTATAACACTAAATTAGGGTAGAGAACTAAAATTGCTCTTATTTGGCACAACACAAATTCACACAAATTCAAACCATTTATCTCCACAAATTCAAACCATTTATCTCTATCATTAACAAAAAATTCATTAGTGGGAAGGATACTTTCTTAAATTTGAACTCTTCGTCACAAAATTTTGTTTAGTCTTAACAAATTTTACATTAAAGTTTACAAATTAATTTAGTAAACTTAGTTCCATTAGCATACATTAAAACCACTTTAATCAACCTTCTAAACAAATTCCTTATAGTGGTAGACTAGAATTAGTCTAAAGGATTTCTTAGCTCGCTTCTTCATGGGATCGATACTGGGGTTTTAAAGGAAGCCCTATATTACTCGAAGCGATACGTGCACTTGTGTAGAACCACTAGTGTGTGAACTATTTTTTATATTTTTTAACATTTTGATTTTTAATTAATTAATATAAATTAGGTCAAGATTTAGGCCATATTTTTGAAATTTAATTTGCTATGTAACTTCAGGTCGGGTCAAATTTTTGACGCTATCTCAAGAGAATTAAATTGACATAAAACACGTAGAAAAACAGCACACACTAAATGCACATCAAGTTTTTGGCGTCGTTTTCGGGGAAGCTTTGCTAAGAACTTTAGGAGAATTTAAGTTAAACCTATAAGATTTAGATTTGGATTTTATAGTATTAATATATAGTGTGTTTATTTATTATGTGTTTATTTTAAAGAAAATCTGAAATACCAAATATATTTTTGATATCTATCATATTATTTAAGTCTTTAGATGCGTAGTTCAGGAGCTGCATACCTTGAATTTTACAAGTAAGATTTGGAGAGAACTTTTGGGAAAGATTTAAAAAGACTCCATGAATTTAATGTAGACATGGTGGATCATAAAATAATTTATATTCATATTTAGATTATAATGCTTGTAGCTTTGGAAGAGTAAACTCTAAGAGAGTGGCAAATTTTCAAGGAGATATGCTTACAATTTTAATTTCTCATGTTGTAGATATTGAGAGGAAGTTGGATCAATACATAGAAAGATATGACCATGAGATAAATAATTCTTATTCTGATTATTACAATCCATGTTGGGAAAATCATTTGAATTTTAACAAGAATAATAATTTTGGAGGAGAAGACCAATTTTGGAAAGATAATCAATTTAATCGGACATGTACTTGGAATAATCATGGCTATTATAATGATGAACTTTCTTTTCCTCGGAATTTTAACTTCAACCCACAAAATGAGGAGAAGGATTTATTAGAAGAGGTTGGTATTCCTTGTTAATCAAATGAAGAGTGAGTTGGAGTGTCAAGGGACAACAATAAAAAATATTGGAAACTAACTGGAGTAGATTATTAATTCAATTTACAATCATCCTCAATTTAACTTCAATCCACAGGAGAAAGATTTATAGATGGAAGAGGTTGTGGTTTAAATGGAGAGTGAGTTCGAAAGTCAAGGGGCTATAATAAAGAATATAGAAACCAAATTGGGGCAGATTATTAAAGCAATTAACAATTATCCCTCAGAGATTTTACCTAGTGTCCCAGAGATAAACCCTAAAGAGATGAATGATGAGCAATATAAAGTTATCGAACTAATATTTAGAAGAAAATTAGAGCATATGTTTTAAAAGAACTTTGAGTTGAAAGATTAGGATAAGGAGATTGAAAGATCAACGGAAGAAATTCCTAAGGAATTAAAAAAATCTATTTCCTCAACTAAGACAAATATAGAAATACCATTTTTACCTTTTACTCAGTACCAAGGAGAAGAATTAGAAGATAACTTGAAATAAAAGAGCAACCTAGGAGAATTTGATCCAGAATTTGAATTATCTGGAAAAAATCTGATCCAAAATTTTGGAGATCATGAAGTATCTTATAAAGATCAAATTCTTATAAAATTTAAGGATGATATTAATATGAAAATTGAGAAATCACTGGAATAATATTGGATCTAGAAATAAATATGAGGAATAGGATATGAATAAATCTGAAAAGGAAGAGCTGAAAAAAAATTTTAAATTTGAGGATTCTGTAGGAATCCTTGGATCTGGAAAAGATTGGGTGATTGATCAAGGATTACTTAAATGGAATTTTGATCCAGGTGGAATCATTTATTGGACTAACGACATTAAACAAAGTGCTCTATGGGAGGCAACTCATAGTTATCAGTGTGGTTTGATTTAGTTTGCATGAGAGTTATGATTGTTAGTGTTGTAATGTGTTTGCTTTAGTTTGTATTGATTAGTTTGATTGATGATTGGTAGATGTTTGGATTGTTAGTGGTTTGATTTGCATTTTGTGTGTCATGAGGGACGTGGTTTCTTAGCTTCTTATTATGATTATACTTGTATGTTCTCTTGTAGTACTTGGATTGACGAGTCCACTACAACTCAGGTCTCACCTGGACTTGAGTTTTACAAGAGACATCATGAATTTTAACAGTGACAGTTACATCTCAACTTTATTACTTCCTTTTTTTGACCTTATTTTCATTTGATAGGAATAGCTAGCCTATTTGATGAGTAACATGTGGATGATATTACATTATCCTTATAATTACTAGAGGTGTTTAATTAATGGGATATGGTGATGCCTAGGGTTGGTTATCGAGAACAAATACATCAGGGATAATCTTGTCTTTATGATTAGAATCTATAAAATCATTTATAAATACCCAATATATCTGTGCAGTGATTCCGTTAGAAATTGGAAGTTAGTGAGATGCGATAGTGAGATGGTTAGTGAGATGCGATGAGTTAAAGGAAATATTGACCTCATTTATTTTGTGTGTTTGTGTTTGTGTTACAAAAATATAAAAATTTGGAGAACACATAAATATTTATATATTACTACGACGATACTTATCATGCTTATTATACCTTTCTTTCAAATTTATCAAGCATGTTTAGTTTAGATTTACTTTCTACTACATGTTTTCTATCTTCATAAAAAATTGTAGATATTTTTTATAGTCATTTTTGGTAGAAAGAATTTCTAAACTATTTTTCTTCCGACTTACATTTTCTATACTAAATGTTATACATGTTAAAAATCAAGTTTTTGGGTAGGAAGAAAAAAAAAATTAAAGTGAGTATACTTCCTTTTAATTTAGTATTATAGCATGCATGTTTTAGGCTAAATTTACTTTCTCCTGCAGTTATTCTATCCTGATTATGAATGTATATGAACTTTATAGGATGCTGTAGTAATTTGTTTGTAGATTCAACTTTTACTTTTTCTTCTTGCTACATTTTATGAAATTTATTGCAAAATATTTTTAAAAATTTATGTTTGGGGGGGAGAAAAGTTTCTTTTAAAGAATGAAACTAAATTTTATTTCTCCTCAATTAGCTATATTTTAAAATTTTAGATTAACATGACCTTTGGTATTAGAGGCTAACTTTTGATAAATATATTTGTGTTTATAAATATATTGTAGACTTGAGTAAAAGTTTTCAATAATGAAAGTTGATTCAAGAGTTATGATATTTGGTACGAAAGAATAAGACTATGTTTTTTCTATTTAAAGTAAAGGAAATTGTATTTTTGAAGTATTAAAAATCTTAGAGTTTCATGTAAGAAGAAAATAATGAGGCTTTATGAAAAATCTTTAAAGCTAATAAGAATTTATAAAGTGCAGGAATGTGAAGAATTTTTAAATTTAAGAAGAGGATTGTGAAGTTCAAAATTTTTAAAGGCTATCCCAATATAGTAATCCTCACATGAAAAAGAAAAATAAAGAGAGAAGAAAAAGGAAAAAGATTAAAAATGATCTTAAAAGAAAAAAAGGAAAAAAAAAAGAAAAGAAAAATATGTGAGGAGAAGCTTGAGGAGATTCCTAATAAAAAAAATTGGCTTGACACGACTCAACTTGAGGAATACAACTTTATTTCATTTTTTAAACTTGTATTTGAGTATTAGTATCCTTACTAATAAATTTCTTATGAAGTTCTTTTTCATATGGATATTCTAAGTGACTTTAATATGAAAAATTGCAATTCTTTTTGAAATGAATAGATAATCAGAAATCTTAGCCTTGACTACTAGATGTTCTTAAAACTTTAGATTTGACTTAAGTTGTTAAAATTTTTTTAAAGTTGTGCTAATATATTTAGTAGACCAAATTATCAAAATTTAGAAGTTAAACTCTCTACCATTAGTTGTAACTTTTATGTAATAAATGTATTACTTGAGGACAAGTAACAGTTAATTTTGGGGGATTTTGTTACGCCTAAGAAATGACTACTTTTTCATATATATATATATTATGCTCAATTTTTATAATTTTTTAATGATATTACACATTAAAGGATGGTATTTTGCATACTTTTGATTTCAGGGACAAGAAATGGAGTTTTGGAGAAAAAGAAGCAAAAACGGTGCATTTTGGAGCAAAAACGAACAAGAAAGAAGATTTTGTCATAGCACATTTAAATATGTATTTTTATGCTTAATCTCATTTACATTTCTCACACATTTTTTAATGAAATTGCACTTTGAAGAAAAGTTGTTTTCATGTTTATTTTGTAGGTCTATCTATTAGGAACGAAACGTAACTGAAATGGGGTTAAATGGAGTCAAATGAAGCGAAATAGTGGAGCTACTGCAGACCGGCCCCGATGGTGCCCGAGGCCAAAGAAATAAAAAAAAGTGGCACCGACGGCACCTAGACCGACGCTGACAGCGCTCGAGACTAATATGGACCAATTGTTTGGTGAATTTTGATGTTTTAGAGGGCTCCCAAGTGATTCAAACACACCATGAAGTGATTCAATTCATCTAGACACTTGGAGAAGGCTCTTAAATGAATAGACATGTCTTTTGGATGAATAGATTTGTTTCCACAAAAAAGGAGGGAATTTGTCTCTTTAAAAAGGAGGGCTTGGCAAACTAAATTCCCCTATTTTTTACTCAATTTGAAGTTCTACATATTGGTCCTAACCTCTAACATTTAGTAGCTAGGGCCAGTATGGGGGAGCTCAAAGGGAGTCCTTATAGGACTATTTGGCTTTAAGGTGGACCCTGGGTGGTGTGGCCTTGGTCAGTTTCACACACACACTGTCGGCATTATTTTCGATTGGAAGAGTTGCCCGTTGGAAGCTGTCGGTCACCGGATTCAAAATCTCATCGCCCGCTTCGGAAAGACATATATATATATATAAGTTTGGAAAAATATTAAATCAAACTGACCCCATATTTTTCATGGTTTAAATGAAAGAGAACTATACCTCAAACCCTGTATTTATCTCAAAGGATAAGCACAAAACTTGAGGATGAGGCTTGATCAATTAAACTAAGAAATATATGACATTTGTTTGGTCTACAAAACTATTTTTATTTGCCTCCAAGTTCCCTTATTTAATACAAAGAATTAAATAGGGTTTATATTAAGCTGGGTTCGAAAAAGCTTCCTATAAGGGCAAGCCCCTATAGTTAACTACATTTTAGATAACCTAAGTCACCTAAGAAAACTCTCAATAAAAATCAGGAAATGTTATCTTCAAAGAGGTCAAATGGCTAGGAATTTCAATGATATCAAACAATGAGGTGTGAAAAGAGATTGGCACAAATTTGGAAAAATTTTTTGTATAGTACAAAGGAGGAAGAACTATGGGATCTCATAGATCTGGAGTAGAACCTCGGTGACTTCCCAATCTATCCTATTATTTGGTTTTAATTTTGAGAAGGAATTATTAAAGGAATTATTTAAATGTTTCATCTTACCAATTTTATTAGAAGGAATTATTTAATTGTTTCATCTTACCAATTTTATTAATTATATCTTACATTTGTGTGAAACGATCACACAAATAGCCTGGAAGATGTGAGGATTTAGATCGTGACAAACAACAACCTCGGAATCATAAGACAAGTTAGGCTTATATTGTACAGTAGAGCTATACAAAGGCCTAAAGATGAGTTGAGGATTTATGTTGCACTAGGCAGACAACCTTGAAATCCTATAGCTTGGTATTTAAAGAAAGGTTTAGTTAGGGAAGACATGTTCTGCTGTTGAAGATGGCCGTGCTGCCCACCATGCTAGCTCCAAGCGCCTTTTCATGACTAGTTTAAGTTTTGTAGTGTGTCAAGTTATGGTATCAAATTAGTTGGCCCTATGGTTATTGTCCTTTAAATTTTAAGGGGGCATGCTAAAGCTGATTAGAGCAACACCGGTTAATATCCTACGGTTCTCTAATTCTGGTACCACTGTTTTCTATTGGATTCACTTAGTCCAAATGAATTTACTGAACTCAACTTTTTGAGTTCCATACTTTCATTTAGATTGTGGGAAGCCTCATTAGCAACCGTAGGTTACATCCTCCGAGGGATTCCCGATCATCTGATAGAGACGTCTTAATTTAGTTGCAATTGTGGTTTTGTGATGTTTGTGATTAAATTTTGGGTTTTCTTATATTTTGAATGTTGTGGCGGTGAATTTTATCTTGGTTGATTTTAGTTTTGGTTTTTGTTTTGGGTTTTACGGCTATCCTAGCAATTTTGGTTTTCATGCAGGGTGACATCGTTGTTTAACATGCAAGTTTGGGTTTTTGTTCATACATGCAGGTGAGTAAGTGCAGTAACGTACTGGAAAGTAAAGTACGGGAAACTAAAAATGCAGGTAAAATAAATTACAATAAAAGCATACCTGGATGGTCTTCTCGTCATATTTAACTAAAACTCAAAATGCATGCAAGAGTGTTTATATATTTTAAAAGCATTTTATGTAAAGCAAGGAAATAAGGTTCTGGTGATCAACCAAATCGTAAATCATACCCTGGTGAGCCCTCATTTAAAAGCTCACGAGAAAAAAGTAGATCCACGCTTCCCTCTCACCGCCTAGTGAAAATTCTCGAGCTCATTTAAATTTATTATGTTTATTATGTCTCATTTAAATTTATTATGTTGCTTAATAATTCATCCTATGAATACCTCCAATGCTCAGTGAACATTGACGCATCAATTATCCCTAAGAGCAAGTAGATTATCATTTGTCATTTAAATTGAGAATTATGTGGCTGAAGACCCTTAAAGGAAAAAATTAATGTTATTAAGACACTTAGCCATCTTCAATTTTAACTTAGGATTGTAGTGTTTTAAATTTGTTCAATTTCTGGTTACATTCACTTTTTTAATCCTCATTTAACCAAATTTGATTTAGCCTAGGTCACTACTAAGCCTTTAAGACCTTGGTGGATATATTAGTAATTTTTTGAAAGAAAGTGAATTTTAAATGATAATAATTCATTATCAAAACATTTGAATGTCATTTGAACACCAAATAGGGGTATTAAATTAGTGTGTTAATAACATCCAAAATCATACCCCTAAGTCTAGGATCAATTAATTTAATAGTATTCCAAAGTTTAATAATTTAGGAAATTACAAATTTCTCCTTTAATTAAGAAAAATGAGATTGGTTTCTACCTGAGATTGGTTTCTACCAATTAATTTCTTGTGTTTCAATCATCTGATGGTGTTAATTAAGATCAAATATTGCTCATTTCCCCTTCTTGAATTAAGCATAAGTGTTAAATAAGACTATATTTCCAAAATTATACCTTTGCCCCTGAGGCTCTACCACTTCATAATTCATCAAATTTAATTCAAATGACTTTAGAATTTTTATCATACCTCACTCAACGTCAATTAAGATATCAGAGGAGAAAATATGATTTTTCAAAATTTAATTTAATTTATATAATTATTTACATGCAAAAATAGGATTTTTCAAAGAAAATTCAATAACTTGACCAAGGCAGAGCCTAATCGCTTGAAATTTTTATTAGAGGTAGACATAGACCAGAGAACCACTTGGACCAAATTTCATGATTTTTTTTAGTTTTATTTGAATTACTATAATTATTTTAGTGAGAAATTAAGGAAAATCCATTTTTAGCCTTTAAAAAATATTCTTGAGCTTAAAATTCAATATCCTTACTTAGAAAATTAGGAAAAAATATTTCAATTGCTCTTAAGGGATTAGGAAATAATTTAGAAAATTTCCATAAATTTTATTAATTTTGTGATTTTTAATAATTTTTCAGTATTTAAATATTTAAAATATGCTTAAAAAATGAAATTTTTTACTTTAATTACAATTTTATTTTTAGAAATTTTCTCTAATCACAGAGAACTCCCAAAAACTAATTTTATAATTTTTTGAGTGATATTTTAATTATTATGATTATTTTAAGTTTTAAAAGAGGCCTTTAACTTAAAAAATTAAATTAGGTTATCAAATGAACTCCAAATGTTTTGAAATTTTTATGGGGAGTCCTCTGAACTTTAAATTATAATGGAGAACTAAAATCAAGTCATATAGATGTATATTTTTCCAAAATTAGATTTCTTCGTGTTTTAGGGTTTTGTAAAAATTAGGTGTGTTCTTAATGACTTAGCTCATGACAAATTTTCCTAGGGTTCTCTGGTCACAGTGAACCTACCAAGATTTTCTTGGATTTTTCTAAGCAACATGCTAATTACTATGATTAATTTATGCAAATAATAGACATAAAATTGAAAAACACATATCTTCTCATAGGAGTCTCCTCTGACTTTTGAAAAATCAGGGAAGATCCCCCATGACAGAGGCTACAATATACCAAAATATCAAGCCATGGTGAAATACTTGAATGCATGAGAATCTGAATGCATGGAGAATCAAAATTCTAAAAAAAATATTTAATTAATTAAAACTAAAATATGCAATAAATAAACCTCAAACCATTTCCACATTGTTCTCCTATGTTCTCTGAGCACTAGAATATTTTTTCTTTTATTTTTCTAATTTTTCTACACCAGGATATGGATTTTTGAAGTTATGGGGTATTTTTTGAATTAAATAAATCCTATTTTCCTACTTAAACCACGCGACGCCATGACATCATGCGAAGACTCCAAAGCCTTGCGTGGCATGCTCTGGTTGAATGCCGCCTTCCGACTCAATGCTGATTGGGCTTACGTTTTATGTACCGAAGCATTGTTCGACTTCTTCTCAGCTATCCATTTGATACACGTGCCATCCAAAGGCTGTGACTCTTTCGCCCCATCTGGTTCATCTCGAGAGCCGTCCACCTTCTAGGCTTAAGAACTCAAGCTACACTTAACCAAATTGACTCAGGTTTGTTTCTAAAGACTCAACTAGCCTAGACGAGGCTATCTATATGGCTAACATGGCATGAAATTGGATTTATGAAAGTGTAGAATCAAAACAAGCTCAGGATAATGGGTAGGTTTATACCTTTGCTCTGAGAATGGAAGCTTCAATCAGAGCTTCTCGACACATTCGTGGAGGTCCAAGGAGGCTAGGTATTGAACCTCTTGCTGTGGTGAAATGTCTAGTCCCAAATTTGATCAAGATAAAATTTGAGTGTTGATCAATTTCTATGGTAGAGGCACTCTATGAGGAAGCTTTGATGGGGTTTCTTCTTCTCACACTGTGTTGAAGGTTTGAGCAAGTTTAATTTGATTTTGGTTCAGTGTGGAGTTATGGTGGAGAGTGTTCTATTTTCAGTAATGATTTGAGCTTTGAAATTGAGCTATGGTAAGGGAAATTAGAGCAGAGAAGTGGTAAGTTTGCACTGAGGAGGATTTAAGGAGGTTGTGGGACAATTGGACAGGGTCTCCTTTAAAAAATTTCAGCACCCAAATTTTGGTGGTGAAGTGGCCATTTTATAGCCATGGCTAGAGAGGGGAGCTCATAGCCTGGCTTTGGGTGCAAAAGCTTGCTGAGGTGGTGAGTTGAGCGGCGCAATTGGCCAATGGGAGTGGGACAGCTCAGATGGGTCAATTGGGTGTGAGGATTTAAGGTGGTGGTTGTAGGCTTTGAGGTGCTTCAGTGACTAGGCCGACCAGCAATGGTAGGAAGGTGCTTAGGTGGCTCAGGAACCTGAAAGGATTCGGTCACAACAATTAATTTGGGCTGGTGATCGGTTTTGGCAAAGATAACTTTGGCTTAAGTAATTTAGGAAACAAATCCTTTTACTTAGGGTACCTTTGGTCCATGGCTCATCTAGGGTGGGTTAAGTGGATTTAATTTGGTTAATATGACCCAAAATTTGGCTGTAGAAGTTTTACCTTGATCAATTTGACATGGCTAGGTCAATTTTGGTGCATGGGTCCAATGTGGGTCCAAATGCCAAAGGTTGGGTTTGGGTTAGGCTAACCAATACTTTAAGCCCATTAATTGATCAACTTTGTGTAGATGATTGTAATGAAGATTTTTAGTGAAGGGCTGAAAAGACTTTGAGTTCAATTGGGGCTTCAATTTGAAGGATTTTTGGATTTTGGACAATTTAGGCATGTTGGGATACACTTGGGTCTAAGTTGGACTAAGAATGGCTAAGTCCACATTAATTGTTTAAAATGGTCTATAGGAACATCATGAAGAGTTTTCAACATAAATTGTGTGTCAATTTTGGGGTTTGGTGGAATTTGGGGACATAGCCAATTTAGGGCAAATTTGGGGATTTTTGGACTTGGGTTAAAATTGAATGCATTGCGGCTTCATCAAGCCCAATTAAAGGTCAAGTTTGATGTGTAGGAATATTATGAGGAGTTTTCAACATAAATTGTGGCAAATTGAGTAGGCTATGGGGTTCAATTTGGTGGGATTAAGTCATAGGGCCAAAATTAGGGGCTTAACTTAGATCAAAATTGGGCTTAAATCATGGGCCAATTAAGCTTATATTTATTTAGGTTGGTCATATGAAAGTTTAATTTGAGTTTAGAGTTGAAATTGAGGAAAATTTGGGCCAAATTGATGGACATTTGAATTTAGGAAAGTTGGGCCTTCAAAGGCAATTTGGGGGTTTTGGTCAAAATGGTCAAATTGGTCAAATTGAGTTTAATTGGAGGGTCCAAATTGGTTTTAGAAACATTTAAAGTAATTTTGGAGGTTTTGGGAAAGTTGGGGTGCCAAGGGCTATTTTGTAATTTTGGATGGTATTTTGGTAAATTTGGTATTTTGGGTGGTTTTGGGTAATTTATGTATGTTCAAATTGTTTGAAATGATTTTTGAGCAAATCTGGATATTTTGGGTAAATTTGAGGATTTTGACCAAATTTAGGGTTTCAATGGTATCAAGGTAACCTAGGGGATTTTGGTGCAAAAGGCCAAGTTGGATATTTTTGGTATAATTGTGGTGCCAACCACCCTATATGAGCTATGGACCAATAGAAACTCCATTTGCGTCCTCTATGTACTGGTCCTAGCTAAACCCCAACCTAGGCCAGTGGGTTTAAAGGAACATCAACATGAGTCTCCCAAAGGATCAAGGGATCAAATGATCAAATTCAAGAAATTTTATGTTTAGTTTTGTGAGTGATTGTGGGTGAAAGTGAGTGTAGGTGAGTGGCTTAGCTCCATAACAACACCCAAGGTCAACCCTAGGGTCAGGCAGTCCTAGGGGGACTCTCCTTGAGCCTCCTCATTGTGACCCCACCTACTATGTGCTAGAGGTTAAGACCAACATGTGGAACTTCAAGTTGAGCAAAGAAGAGGGTAGAATTTCTAATGGTGAGGGTTTCTTTTCTATTTTTCTAGGAATAGTCAACAGGAAAATCCTATGGATTGACCCTAGGCTACTAAAGAGGAAAAACTAAACCTCAACCAAAAGTGAGGTCAAGACACACACTTGATACCCACCCCCCACGTACACTCAAAACCTCAGGCTTTAGTCAAATATGCTTAGTTGGACCCTTAACTTTCTGGGAAACTCATGTAGATGGTTCTTAGGCCACTAGCCCTACGATAGGGTTTAGCTGAGACCAGCACATGGAGGAC
Source organism: Phalaenopsis equestris (assembly GCF_001263595.1). Taxonomy (NCBI): domain Eukaryota; kingdom Viridiplantae; phylum Streptophyta; class Magnoliopsida; order Asparagales; family Orchidaceae; genus Phalaenopsis; species Phalaenopsis equestris. Next base: position 102,268 of record NW_018246741.1, read on the forward strand.
CCAAAGTAGGTAATTCTATTGATCTATGGCTCAGGTAGGGTGGTTGTGTGATTGGCAACGCCAAGCCTATTAAAATTACCAAATTAGCCTTTTGCCCCCAAAATCTACCCAAATTATCAAACTACCCTTGAAACCTCAATTTTGACCAAAATCCCAAAATTACCCAAAATACTCAGCTTTGTTTAAAAATCATTTTAAACCATTTAAAATAGCCCAAATTTCTCAAAACACCCCAAAATTTTCGAAGTAACTAAAATACCCCTGATTTTGCCACAAAATTACACCTCGTGACCTAAACTATTCCAAAACATTCAAAATCACTTCAAATGTCCCCAAAACCAATTTGGACCACTCTACTAAGCCAAATTTGACTAATTTTGACTAAAAGCCCCAAGTTACCCTTAAAAGGTTTAATTACCCCAATTCACCTCCAATGTCCAACAATTTTATTTCAATTTTCCCCAATTACAATTCTAAACTCAAATTCATCATGCCTAAAATTGATTGAAACTAAATCGAGGTTCAATTGGACCCAATTTCAAACCTAAATACTAGGCCCAATTCAAAATCCCTAATATGACCTTAAGCCAAAATTTCACCAAATTGATTCACCAAACCTATCCAGTTGCCCCAATTTTGAATCTTAAACTCTTTACAACCCTTGCCCACATCAAATTGAACCTTCAATTGCCCTTGGTCAAGCCCCAAGCTCACTCAAATTCAATTTAGACCAAAATCCCCAATTTTGCCCAAAAATTTCCACTCAATTGGTATTCAAAACTCTTCATAGCATTCCCTTGGACCAAATTGAACTATCAATTGGGTCTAACCAATGCCCTAGCCAAATCCAAACCTAAGGCTAGCCCAAATGAACCAAAATTGACATGAGCCAAAATCCAAAAAACTAAACTTCCAAATCAACTCAAAACCACTCAATTCTTTTTTTAAACTTCTTGTGACAATCTTCTACACCATTTTAACCAATCAATTGAGCTCAATGCCATGAATAGCCCAACCCAAATCTGACTTCAAGCCAAAATGCCCAAAATTGAACCCATGCTTTAAATTTGACCAAACAAAATAAAATTGATCAAGCCAAAGCCACCACAACCACCCTTTAGACCATAGTGACCAGGCTAGACCTATCTAGCCCACCCTATATGAGCCATGGACCAATGGTCCCTTGGTTTAGAGGATCTCTTCCCATATTTTTCTTAATCCAAGATATCTTTGCCATCATCCTTAACCATTCAAAGTTAATCAAAAATTAATCTCCCTCTTGCTCCCCTGACTCCTCTAGCCACCATCCATGGCCCTGCCGACCGGCCTAGTGGCCAGAAAACCCAAAAACCAAGAGTGAACTTGTTTTAAATCAAGTCCATTTCATACATCCAAGTTGGCTTATCCAAATTAGTCATTGGCACTCTTCAACCCTCCAAAGAAGCTGCTAATTGGACTTGAATTGAAGCCTAGCCAACCAACCCAAGCTCTTCTATTTAAACTCCCTCTCCCACGACCAAAAGGAGAACTCATCAACTTCCTTGGAAAAACTCTGTAAAATTATTTCCAGAGACTCTTCAAGAACTTCTGAGCTCAAGCCCACCATTTTCCCTTCTATGAATCCCTCTGTGAGAGCTCAATTTTGAGTTAAAAATCTGGGGATTCTCCGTCGCTTGATCCAAATCTTTTGAAATTTCAAATTGACTCTTCCTTTAGTTTTTGTAAGCTAAACAAAGAAGTTTGCCTTCAAAACCCTTGGTCCCGAGCACTCTAACCCTCCTCTAGACCAAAGCAACACCACCTTTTCACTGAACACATACCTTGACCCTATTTCAGCTCAAACAAACCCTTAGAGGAGGTTTGATAGCTTATAAGGAAGCTTCCATAAGAACCCAATTGAGGCCTCATCTCTTGGGCAAAGGTATAGACCATTAACTTTAATTTTGAGCTCAGTTTCACCAATTGTGAAGAAAATTTTTATTTCATAGCACCGTAACCGTATAGATGTGTTCATCTTGAGTAGATGAAGGTGTAGAACAAACCCCATGTAATTTAGTTTAGTATTGAGAGAGATCTTAGGGTTTAAATTTGAACGGTTTACGACTTAGGTCAGTTAAGGACGATGATAAGGAACGGTCTGATAGCGTCTGTATTTGATGGACGAACGAGATCAAGCAAGACTAGGAGATTGTACACGAACTGCGGGAAGCGAGCTATTGAGGTGGTTGGTGGCGTCGAATCAGAGAGCGAATTAAAATGCCTCTGAGGTGTTTTAGATTTAATTGATTAATTATTATTCATCAAAGCTTGAAACTTTTGGGGTTCATTACTTATGACAAAGGGGATGTTCTCTGATTTTTCCAAGGTTAGAGGGCATCCCTATGCATGTAACCTTAATTTTCAATCCTGGAAGGCTATTTTGGCTTAAAATAATTACAAAAATCAAAATATCACATGGAAAATTTTAGGATGAATTTGATTAGGTTCCCTATCAGGGAAGCTTAGGAAAAATATGAGGATGGTTTGGATAATTTTATATATTTCTATAGTTAATTAAATGCTTATGAATCGTATTAAATTTCTTAAATTCAATATTATTCAAAAATTAATAAAATCAATTTCAGATGGTGTAGAAAAATCATGTTCACTCACTGTAAAAATTTGAAATTGGTTTGATTAAGTTTAAATACTAAAGTTGATTCTCTAAGAAAATTTGTATTTTTATACAAAAAATAATTATATTAAATTAAATACACTTCAAACAATTATGAAAAGTGATTTTCTCAGTTCCTTGTGATCATGGGTAAAAATAAAGTTATTTTTTAGAAAATACTTTATTTTAAAGCTATTTTAAAATTAAAAATAATTAAAATTAATTAAAAATTTCAAAAAATTCTAAAATGTTGTAATATGTACCTAATTGTTTCCTGATCACTTTGGACTCATTAGAATATTTTTCTTATTTTTTATAAGTTAAAAATAAGTTTATAAAGGTCTAAAATGTATTTTCCTTAATTTCTCATTAAAATAATTATAATAAATAAAATATAGGTCATAAAAATGTGAAATTTGTTTCTTTGACATCCCTAAAGTTTGGGAGATTTAATAAAAATATAAAAGATAATTTTCAAAATTAAAATATATTTTGTATTTAAATAACCACTAAAATTCAATAAATAATTACAATAATTAAAATATAACTTGAAAATTCATGGAATTTTGTCCAAGTGTTCCTTTGACCTAGGTAAACCTCTAATAATTCTTTCATGACCAAAAATCTTATTTTGATTAATTAAATAAATTAATATTAAAAAATCTTATTTTTGAATTAAAATAATTATATAAACTAAATAAAAAATCTAAAAGACCACATCTTCTTCTCTGAAATTTTAATTAACTCATGATTGAATTTTCATGGAAATTTTAAGGTCACTTGAGTTTCATTGGATAAGTTATAAGAAAGGGATCCCAAGGGGAAAAAAAGTTAATTTTGGGATTTTAATACCTTAATTAAATTTTAGGATTAATCAAAGGGTAAATGGGTAATATTTATTATAATAAAATCTCTTGGGTGTTTGAAATATGAAGGGCTAAGAGGTAGAATCCAATTTGCCATCCTTTTCATGATAGGGTAAAATTTTAATTTAGATAATTGTCATGATTTGACAGATAATGCAATTAAGATGATTCTAAGGTATAGGGCTTAAATTATGAAAATAATAATTCACTCATTTAAAGCCCAATAATTGATGATTAGATGCTAAGTCTAATGTAATGATAATTAGGCCTTCACTTTACTAAATATTTAGTTATAATAAAACTCCTTTAAAAGAAAATATTAACATCAAGAGGGCCTAATAGTGATATAGGTTTGATGTGTAAGAATTGTCTTAATTGGGATTATAAAAAATGGACTTAACTAAGTAATAAACACTTTAAAACACTTTAGGCCCTATTTTAACTCTAGGCATTAAAATTCTTAATGATGTTGGACTTCCCCTTTGGGGTAACCATTCAAATAACTGTCAAATGAAATGTTAAGTGATTATCTAACTTCCTTCATTTCTTGGGAGAATTGAAATATCAAGTTTAACTAAGCAATGAGATAATTCAATTTTTATGATGATTAATGGAACAAAACAATAAGTTCAAAATGAACTTGAAATGTTTCAAGGAATTCTAAAAGTTTTTCAGGGTCGTGTCCCGAACATTTTAAGATCTCTTTAATATTTTAAAGGACGATTGAACTTATTATGCTTTTGTTCTAGAAAATCATCCACTAAGATATTTTAGGACTCAATGAGTAATGGTTTGAGGTTTAGGTAGCTACACCTTCATCTAGACTTGCAATTTTTTTGAAGTTCTGTAAAATTATATACCTGTTGCAGGTTTTAACGTTTCATCGGGTGCAGCGAGCAGATGACATGTACGTTTTTATAATGTTATTTAATTTTTGTCATTTAATGTAATTCATTATTAATGAAAAATATTATAATTTCTTGGTTGTGCACTTTACTTTACTTGCAAAAAAAATCAAAACCATGTTAAAAAATTAATCAACATTGTTAAAAATCTACTATAAATTCTTTCAATTATAACCTTAAATCCTTTAAAATATTAATAAACTTAAAACGTTCTTTTGAATTTACGGGAGTTCCTCAGATGAGGTAACCCATGGCTGCTATTGATATCTCCCCAGTTTAAGTAAGTGTAACAACTTGTTTAAGTTAAGTAAATTCAAAATAAAATAGTGGTACTGGAATGAAGAAACTGTGGGATCCTAACCAGTGTAGCTCTAATGATTTAAACTTGTCAATTAAACCTTTTGGATCTTAGATTGTAAGACTATTTCTTCATCAAGGAGCTTGAAACTAAGTTCTACAACAACTATCTGTAACAACACATCTATCCTTAGAATTAAACAACAAGACATAGGGTTTCGAGGTTGTTCATTTAGTGCGACATAAATTCTCAACTCATTTGTAGACTTTTGTATAGCCCTACTGTACAGTTTAAGCCCTAACCCATTTTAGGATTATGAGCTTTTCATTCTTCGCGACCTAAATCCTCACATCTTCCAGGCTATTTGTATGAATATAAGCCCTAATTAAAAAAATTTGCAGGATGAAGCATTTAAATAATTTTTTTTCTCGAATCTAAAGTCAAACCATAGGATAGCTTGAAAAGTCACCAAGTTTCTCCTTAGGATCTGTGATAACCCTTAGTTCCTCTTCCTTTGGATTCCAAAACAATGTTCCAAATTTGATTCATTCCCCTTTAAAACAACTTTGGTCTAATCTTTTGAAAAGTTTTACCCCATGAAATACTTGAAGAAAATACTCCCTAATCTAAATCGAGAGTTTTCTTAGGGGACTTTAGTTATCTAAGATGTAGATATCTATAATGGCTTTCCCTTTTAGGAAGCTTTAAGAACCCAGCTCAATATAAACCCTATTTAATTTATATTTTTATATTAAATAGTGTAACTTGTCGGTCAACATAAAAATGGATTTTCGTAAACTTAAATGAATGTCATAAATTCTTTAGTCTATTTAATCAAGCACCACCAGCAAGTAGTGTATCTATCCTTCGAGGTAAATATATTTCTCATGGTGTTGTGCTCGATCATTTTAACTATTGCAGATATGACATCGGTTCAGTCTCGTATTTTCAAAAATTGAAATATCACTTTTACTAGATTATATTATATATATATATATATATATATATATATATAGCAAAAGGAGCCTCTTGTGTCTCCCTCCATGTTGATCACTTAAATTTCATCATTACATCAAAAGAGTAGAGTTACAGCAGGGAGAGGAGAGAGTAAAAGGCAACATCAAAATGGAATGCAAGTTAAAGGAATACAAGACATGTCTAAAACTAGAAAATAGAAAAAATCTAGCTCCTAGCAATTCTGAGGTAAGGTATATGTAATCTGTCACCCTTTATCAGGTCAACCAAAGTCCGTGTGGGGTTAGTAGCAACAATTACTCTTTGGGATTCAACACCTTCAATAGCTAGATAATTAGCTGGTCTGTTGCCCTCTCTGTAGTTAAAAAGGTAGTTGACTTGTATCTCCTTGGTGATATGTTTTATCTTTAGAATCCATTGTTAGATAAGCCATGGGGGGAGAGCTTTACCTATCATGTACTCAATTAGCATTGAAGAGTCAACCTCAGCTTGGAGTGGTGTCCAACTGTTGATGGCAGCCATTTTGATGGCCCAGTAAAGAGCACCTGTCTTAGCTTCTAGGGCATCTTCAACAATAAATGGAGATTTGAAGAACATTTTGCACTTGCCTTTGTGATCTCTGAACACCCCTCCAATACCTTTTGTGTGAGCTAAAAAACTTCCATCAATTTTGACTTTTAGGTGGGGGTAATGAGGTTTCTCCCAATAAACCTTAATTACTTTTCTACAATTCTGATCCTTGCTTTGGTTAATTTTTAAGATGTTTGGAAATTCATTCCAAATGATCAGCTTTCTGATGTAAGCAAGATAATTAGCCTCAACTGTTTCTGTAGTCACTGTTTTTTCTTCGTGCTAGTTTTTGTTCCTTGCATTCCATATGAACCAAGCAGTGATGAATGGGATTGTACCAAGTATTGTACCAAGTTTGACCAAGTTTGAGTCTTTGCCAATCTAACCAGCACTTCTTCAGTTGTTCTCACCCCAAGTTAAAAGTGTTGATGTGGAAATTACTTATCAAGGAACTCCAGACCTTCTTGGAGAATTCACACTGGAAAAACAGATGAATGGATGTCTCTTCACTGCTCTGATAGAGTTTGCATTTGGAAGGTCCCTTCAAGCCCTTTAACTTGAGAATATCATTTGTAGATATTAAGTTATTTAGCACTCTCCAAGAGAAGAAGGCCATAGAGGGGGTTAGGAATTTGTTCCATAAATTTCTCTCCTTAAGAAGTTGCCTCCCAGTTGAACAACTGATTATAGATAGCTTGGGTCACACTTTGAGTGGAGTTTGCTTTAATAATCACCCTATCTTTTTTATTTCTATCAAATTGGATTTTTGATATATTTCTCATTGAGTGTTCTGTAACCACATTTTGGAGTGCTTCCTGAGACCAATTCTGCCTCTTCCAGGAATCCTTCACCATCAGGTTTTTGTCCACGTATCATCCATGGGTTCAATTATGTTCTCTGGGCACCATTTTTCCCGCCAGAAGTTGATTTTTTTTTGTCCCAGCTCCCAAGTGTATAATTTTTCAGCTTGTTCCTTCACTTTCAACATTTATTTGCAGGTCTTAGAGTCCCCTAGTTTCGCCCTCACCAGGTTAGGGTGTTTAGTTCTGCAATACTTGGAGTGCATGAAATTTTTCCAAAGGTTGTCATTATGTCTGAACTTCAGGCAAAGTTTGCACGTGCTAATTTGGTGTAGCTGTTGAAGTCCCTTGAAGCCTAAAGCCCTAGCATATAGAGGTTTGGCAGCTTTCTGCCAGCTGGCCTAGATCATTTGTTTCCCTTGCCCATACTACAAGAATCTATTGAAGGTTCTTTCTAACATGAGTTGTGTGCTTTTTTTCATCACAACTACTTTTAATGTGTACAAGGGGAGGGTGGTTAAGATGCTTTTCAGTAAGGTTATTCTGCCCCCATTAGATAGGAAGGAATTTTTCCACCCTTGGAGGGTTGTAATGGTTTTATCCACAATTTCATTAAACTGCATTTGTTCGTTCCTTCCCTTAGTTAGATATACCCCCAAATATTTGAAGGGGGTATCCATAGCTTTGAATCCAGTGAGCTCTAATGTCCATTATTTGCAGGCAGTGGAGCATTTTTTGCTGAAGAGGATGTGGCTTTTGTCTTTTTTCACTTCAAGGCCAAAAGCTTGCTAGAGTTTTTGAATATCAGCATAAAGGTTTTTGATAGCATTTTTGTTATCCCTGGAGAAAATCAATATGTCATCAACATAAATAAGGTGGCTAATGTCTTGTTTGGATCTGTTAAGATATATGTTGTAATCTTTTCTATTCCCTAGTTTAACTATAATTTTTGACAAATAATCCAGTGCCAGTATAAAGATGGTTGGTGATAAGGGATCCCCTTGTCTCAATCCCCAATTTTCCTTGAAAAACCCATGGGTTTTACCATTAATTAAGGCAGTGTTAAATTTCCTTCTAGCCATCTTTGGATGATTTTGCAGGAGTCTTTTGTAAATTTCCTAGCCTTCATAATCTCCATGATGAAGTTCCAATTGATCATATCATAAGCCTTTTTCAGTTCCAGTTTAAAGATCATGTTCGCCCCTCTGCAAGGTTTATCTAAATCCAACAGAAGCTCTTGAGCAATCATTACATTATCCTCAATGCTTCTCCCTTTCACAAAAGCTGCTTGTTTGGGAATAATAAGATGATGAAGAATAGGTTGGATTCTGAATACCAGAATTTTGCTTATAATCTTACTTACAACATTGGTAAGGCTAATGTTTCTGTAATTACTTCAATTATCTTTTAGTGAGGATTTGGGGACAAAAATAATGGTAGCAGTATTGAAATAGTCAGGTAAAGGTTGTCCCTTAAAATGCTACTGGATAGCTTCAATAATCTCTAATTTGATGACCTCCCAAGCCTTCTTATAGAAATCTTCAGTGAACCCATCAGGACCTACTGTTTTGTCACTACCAATAGAAAAAAGGGCTTTTTTAATCTCTTCCTCTCCAGGGGTTTCAGCTAAATTTATCCTGGAGCAAAATTCCCTATCAGCTTGGAACAATTCAGACTCCACCTGTTGTCTTCGAGTTAATTCACAGTGCATTAGGTCTTTATAGTAGGCCACAACACTCTCAGCTATCCCTTGTTCATCTCTGATCCAATTTTCCTGATTATCCCTGATAGAGTGGATGGTGTTGCATTTTCTTTGGTATTTAATGCAAGCATGATAAAATTTAGTGTTTCTATCTCCATCAATAAACTTATTTTTGGCTGCCTTCCTGCCTTCAAATTTCTCTTGCCACTCTACTGCATTCAGTAGCTTTTCATTGGCTTCCAGGAGGGATGATTCTCCCACTTGGCCC
>NW_018246741.1:111476-126239 GCF_001263595.1 Phalaenopsis equestris
AATTCTCCTTCACAATCTGAATGAAATCTTGGTGGCTTGACCAAACATTAAGGTATCTAAAGGGAGGTCTACTGTTGCGTTCATTGGCAGAGATGGAAATCAACATAGGTCTATGATCAGACCCTGCCAAACTGAGATGAGTGACATTTGTTTGCAAGTAATTCTGAATCCAGCTGTCATTAGCCACTATCCTGTCTAATCTTTCCCAAAATTTTCCCCTTCTCCATGTGAACTCAGATCCATTAAAGCCCAAATCAAACAGCCCAGCATTATTTATGTTGTCATTGAACTCAGTCATATTTTTAAGGGATGGATTTCTTCCCCCCCCCCTTTTTTTTAGCAGGTGAAGCAATGCAGTTGAAATCTCCTCCAACAATCCAGGCAGTATTAGTAAAATTTCTGATTTGGTGAACCTCTTTCCACAGTTTTTGTCTGACAGTTTTAGAGGATCCAATAAAAACAAAAGTGGCAAAACCAAACTGGTCTGCCATGTTGAAAGAGTAGTGTATAAATTGTGAGTGATTGAGCAAAACCTTGCAGTTCATTTCATATCTACTCCAAATCCAGATCCTGTTGTTCAGATTTGTGGTAAAGGAGAACCCTTGGAAGGCTTTGGCATATTTTTGAATATTTTGGTGAACCAAAGGTTCAAGAATAACCAAACACCAGCACTTGTATTTCTTATTTAAAAACTTTAATCTTTTTAAGGAAGAGAGATCTGCAATCCACATTATATTCCAACATAGCATATTAATCATGTTGTTGGGGTAAATGGAATGAGGGTTGGGACCTAGATCTTGTCCTTTCCCTAGTTGTTTGAGAATTATTTTTTCTTTGGTCCTTCTGCTGTTTCACATCATTTGTTTTAATTTCTTCTCTGATCTCCTTCTTATTTTTTTCTGCTGTATTTTCCATTCACTTTCCATTAAGTGTTGTATCTCTTGTATCATTTTCTCTGAAGGTGTGGTGCACTTCATTTTACTTCTTGTGGACCTCTCCTCATTACCTTTATTTTGTGGGACTTGTCCCAAGTTTTCTATTTCTTTTTTTGGGTGATTGATGACTTTAGTGACCTCTTCCAATTCAGCATTTATAATTCTGTCATTGATCTGTATTCCTTCATCAATTTCTGTTGGGCTTTGCTGTGTGAGAGATCCTACAGGTTAAGTTCCTCCTTCATGCTCCCTTTGATCACCCCATTGTCCCTCAGCAGGATTTTCTATGATTTTAGTTTGGTTTTTGGTCCTTCTTGCTTACTTTATTTCACCATCCTGACTCATAATGATATCTTCCTCCTTAGTAACTTTTGGAATTGGATTATCTGGTAGTCTTTTAGTGTGAGGATGTTGTCTGTAGCATTTTTCCTTGGAATGTCCAAATATTTTGCAATGTTGACAATAATAAGGTTTTTGTTCCATGAATACTTCCTGCCAAAATCCTTTTGCTTCATCACCAATCCACACTCTTTTTAGCTCAGGCAATGTGATATTCCTTTCCTTTCGATATTCCTTTCTATTAGTATTCTTGCACTTGCTGGTCTTCCTTTGTTGTATGTGGGTGAATCCACTTTGAGAGGAGTGCCAATTGCACTTCTTATGTTAAAAAGGGAATTTAGATTGAACAGATGAAATGGAAGGCCAGGTAATTTGAACCAGATTGGTACCACTGGTGGTTCCTTAGAAGGGTCAAAATTAGGTGTCCATTTGAGTATTTTCATATCCGCTCCAGCAATTCTAATTGTCTGTTTGGCAAAGACTCTAGCATAATCTTCTTCTGTGGTAAGTTGTATTAGGAGGTGTCTTCCATCAAGTAATCCTAGCTTCCATGAGCCTATAAACTACAGTGAGTCAAAAAAACCACTCACTAGCTCCATTTTAGGGTGTCCCAAGCTGAATTTTCCCAAGCTAAAATTTCCAATCAGAGTAAATTGAACTTTGTTGTTGAGAATGTTTAATTCTTGGTTTGAGAAAAACACTGAAGGTTACTCTTCCTTAAGTCCAATAGGGTGAATGTAAGGTGAAGTACCTTTTCCTGCAGCTGTGTCAGGAACTCTTGTGGTAACACAAGTTTTTCTATATCCTGCAGTGTATCCACATTTTTTCCAACCACTCCAGCATAAGTGGCTCTGGTCCACTGTGCATTAGTTTCCAAGTCTTCCAAGTCGTTTCCAAGTCAATATGGATGCCATTTTAAAACTCACACTGCATCAGAGGAAAAACCAGAGCCAGGAGTAGGGGAACCTTGAGCCCAGGTTAGTACAAAACAACTCACAAGGTTCCCAAAAAAGCTCCAAGCTACTTGGGTTACCCCCTAAAAGCTCACTTCAGACCAGCAACTTCAGAAGATTGAAAACTTCCAATGAAACAATAACCTATTGATTTTAAGACCCCTAGCCCGGGAAGGCTGAAAAGTCTCTTCAAGAGGTAGAAAAGGCTTAGAAGACCTCTCCCACACTGCCCCAAAAGGGTCTTCCTCAGAGAGCAACCACCAAGTTCCATCCTCCTCCCAGAAACCCTAGCAGAGCAGTTCCTGCCGCCACTATCTTCGAATTATATATATCCTAAAACTATATATACATATATATATATATATATAATTAAACATCTTTTAAAACCAAGCATCGAGATATCCATTCCGGCAACCAATAATTTCTAACTTGGCGACCGATAGTCATGAGCTTGGATTTGAGTTTGGGTTTAGCTAGACTTTGAGTTTGGCTCAATTAATTGATCAAATTGGCTTAGATAATTGTCTTGAAAAGTTTTGAAAATAAATTGGGTAGATTTCGAAGTTCAATTTTGTGGAATTTGGCTCATGACCAATTTTGGGGCATTTGGGTTTAGATTGGGCTAAGATTTAGGCTAGGCTCAATCAATGGTTTAAATTGGTCCAAGGGTTCGTAATGAAGAGTTTTAGATATCAATTGGGTAGAAATTTTGGAGTTATGAGGTTCAACTTTGAGAGATGTGGACTTAAGTGAAAATTTGGGGATTTTGGCCTAAGTTCGATTTGGGAGAAATTTAAGGCCCGACTATGGCTAATTGAAAATTCAATTTTGTCTAAACGAATGTTACAAGGAATTAGAAATTCAAAATTGGGGGAAATTGGATAGGTTCGGGGGTTCAATTTTGAGAAATTAGAAATGTGGTTAAATTGGGCATTTTGGTTGGGCTTGGAATTCAAGTTAGAAATTGGGTTTAATTGAGCTTTAATTTTGTTTCAATTAAGCATATACATGATGAATTCGAGTTTTGAATTGAAATTGGGTGAGGTTGATGTCAATTTGGTATAAAGGGAATCATTTGGGTTTTGGTCAAAATTGGTCAAATTGGACTCATGGAGTGGTTCAAACTGATTTTTGGGACATTTGGAGTGATCTTGGAAATCTTGTGAATTTTTAGAAATCTTGGGGTAAGAACGGCATTTTGGTAATTTAAGCAATTTTGAAGGTATTTTGGGGATTTTAAAAAATTTGAGGCATTTTTTTCAATTTGAGTGATTTAAAATGGTTTGAAATAATTTTTGTAGAGACTTTGAGGATTTGGGTAATTTTGAGAATTTTTGGGTTTCAAGGGTAATTTGGCAATTATGGGAAAGTTTAAGGGCAAAAGGCTAAAAAATGGGTATTTAGGTAAAATTGGGGTTCAATAGGATGTCAATCATGAAATTACCCTTCATAAGGCATGAGACCAAAGCAAACCCCACTTTGGATCTATCAGAACTATTTTTGGTTAAGAAGTTGCTCGGTAGAAGATGTCAGCCACCGGAATTGAAATCCTGTCGCCCACTTCTGAAAGGCATTTAAATTACATATGTATATAGTTTAAGAAAATATGAAATCGAACTGACTTTCATAGTTTAAATGAAAGCACACTATACCTCAAACCTTTTATCTATCCTGAAGGATAAACACAAGACTTGAGGATGAGACTCGATCAAATAAACTAAGAAATATATGACATCCATTTGGTCTACTAAAAAATTCTATTTGCTGACAAATTCCCCTATTTAATATGAAGAATTAAATAGTTTTTATATTAAACTGGGGTTGGACAAGCTTCTTATAAGGGAAAACCTCTATAGTTAATTACATCTTAAATGACCGAAGTCACCTAAGAAAACTCTTGATAAAAATCAGGAAATGTTATCTTCAAAGTGGTCAAAAGGATAGGACATTTAATGAATTTAATGAGAACAGACAACGAGCTATGAAAGGAGAATGGCTCAAATTTGGAGCATTTTGTTGTAGAGTCCAAAGGAGGAAGAACTAGGGGATATCACAGATCCGTAGAGATCCGTAGGAGAACCTCCGTAACTTCTCAAGCTATCTTAATATTGGTTTCAGTTTTGAGGAGAAATATTTAGGTGTTTCATCTTGCAAATTTTATTTATTAGGGCTTACATTTGTGGGCTTACATTTGTGTGTAGGGCTTACATTTGTGTGAAATGATCACACAAATAGCCTGCAAGATGTGAAGATTTAGGTCATGACGGACGACAACCTTCGAATCCTGAGATGAGTTAGGGCTTATGATGTATAGCATGGATGTACAAAGGCCTAAAGATGAGTTGAGGATATATGTTGCACTAGGCAGACAACCTTCAAATCCTATGGCTTGATTGTTTAATTATAAGGAAGGAAAACGGGTTTGCTGAAGTAGGTGTGTTTTTCTTTATGTAGTTGTGTTTTGTTGTTGAAGATGGTTGTGCAACCCACCATGCTAGCTCCAAGTTTCTCATCATGATGTGTTTAAGTTTTCTAATGTGTCATGTTATGATGTCAAATCAGATGTTCCTATGGTTATACTTCTTTAAATATTATGGGAGATGTTAATGATGATTAGAGCAACACCGGGTAGGATCCTACGGTTCCTAGATGTTAATGTTGATTAGAGCAACACCGGGTAGGATCCTACGGTTCCCTCGTTCCAGCACCACTATTTTCTATTGGATTAATTTAGTCCAAATGAATTTACTAAACTCAACTTAATGAGTTCCATACTTTCATTTATATAGTGCGAAATCTCATTAGCAACCGTAAGTTACCTCCTCTGATAAGTTACCTCCCTTGAGGGATTCCTGATCATCCGATAGAGACATCTTAATTTAGTTGCAATTGTGATTTTTGTAATGTTTGTGATTAAATTTTGAGTTATTTTATATTTTGAATGTTTTGGAGGTGAATTTTATCTTAATTGATTTTAATTTTTTTTTGGTTTTGTGCCTATCCTAGCAGTTTTAGGTTTTCATGCAGAGTGACATCGTTATTTAACATGCAAGTTTTATAAGCATAAAAGTATTGTGCAAAAAGTAAAAGAGAAAACGATGCTGTAAATTGTAAAAGCGTACCTGGCGAGTCTTCTCGTTCCACCACCTAAAAGGTCAGTACTTATAAGATATGTAGATAATATTGCACGAAGTTTAAATTGCAAGAGTAGATGAAGGTTTAGCTACCAAACGCCCAGTTATGATTTAATTGAATCTCAGAAGATCCTAGTGGATAATTTTATAACAAAATATGACAAGTTCAATTTGTCCTTCAGAATATCCAATCGATTTCAAAATGTTTAAGGTGTGACCCTAGAACATTTTGATTATCTTTTAAAATATCCTAGTTTATTTTAATCTTATCATAATGTTCCAATAATCATCTAAAGTTGAAGTGTGACTACCCCATTGCTCAGTGAAACTCAGCAATCTAATTATCCCAAGGATATGGTACTCGATTAATCAATTGATTTTTCATTGAAGAGTTATGTGAGTGGGTGTCCTTAAGGCATGTTTGAGTCATTTAATATTATGGTGCCCGGAGTTAAAGTTAGGCTCGTAGTACTTAAAAATATTAATCACCAATCATATCATTTTCTAAATTCAATCAACTTGAGTTAAAACATCGAACCTATGTCACTACCAAGCCTTTAACAATCATAATTAGTAAAATGGTGATTATCAAGGTTTTGATTTGAGTGATGCGTATTCTTATTAAATATCCTTAATTTTTGGCTTGAGGAAAGTGAATTATCATCTTTCTGCTGAAGCCCATCACTTAAGAATCATTTGGTCCTTAAGTGACTTCCGAGTCATGAAGATTAGGAGAATTATGCTCTTAGTTGATGTTGTGGAAGGGTGTTGAATGGCTTTCTACCTTGTAGCCCTATTATATTTCAATCATCCAAACATGTTTATTAAGATCAAAATTACCCATTTTCCCTTTTATAATCCTAAATTTTTTATTAAGGCACCAAAGTCTTAAAATTACCACTTCGCCTTTATGGAACTTAACCTCATAACTCTTTAAGCATAACTTAAATGATTTTGATGGTTTAAAGTGTTATATCTATGTGGTAATTAGAATATTAGAGGAGAACATGTGGACCTCTTAAAATTTGATTTAATTTAGATAATTTTTTAAATTTAAGAAATAGGATTTTGGAAGGTTAATTAATTTAATCCAAAATAAAATTGCTATTTATGAAAAAATTATTAGAGGTTTCTTAAGGTCAGCGAACACTTAGGCAAAATTTCATGATTTTTTAGATCAAATTTCTATTTTTATTATTTAATTTTTAATCAATTTCAATGATTAAATAGAATATAAAATAATATTTTAATTGAAAAAATTATTTTTATACTTTTATGAGACTCCTTTTAGTTCAGAAAACTCAAAAAATTAAATTTTTTATTTTTTATTTTTAATTTATGTAATATAATTATTTTAGTGAGAAAATATGAAAAATTCATTTTTAAGCCTTTAAAATTTATTTTTAACTTACAAAAATTAGGAAAAATATTTTATTTAGTCCTAAGTGATCAGAGGACAATTAGGCACATTTTGAAATATTTTTATATTTTTGAAATTGTTAATTTTTCTTCATTAATTTAAATCCAAAATATGGCTTAAAAATCAAGTATTTTTCCAAAAATAATTTTTATTTTTCCCAAGTGCCTCTAATCATAAGGAACTAAGAAAAATACTTTTCATAATTTTTTCTAAGTGTATTTAATTTATTACAATTATCTTTGTACAAAAATACAAGATTTCTTAAAAAATACATATTAGTGCTTAAATCAAGCCAAGTAATTTTCAATTTTTTACAGTGGATTGATATGACAATTATGAACAATGTGGAGTTGATTTTGTTAATTTTTAATATATATTTAATTTAAACAAAATAATACAAGGTATTCACATTTAACTAAGTATATAGATTCACTAAATGATTCAAAGCATCACAATATTTTTCGTAGATTTCTCTGACCACAGAAAACCTACTAAAATTGTTCTCATAATTTTTCAAGTGATGTTTTGATTTATATAATTAAAATAAGCAAAAATGGTCACTTTAGCTTGAAAATTAGGGTTAGAAGCATAGAGATGCCCCTTGACCTTGGAAAAATCAGACGATATAGCCTCTATCATGTAGAACAAATTCTCAAAATTTCAAGCAATGGTGAAATGTTTTAACCCATGGAGATCTAAAATACTACCAAGGGTATTTAATTAATTAAAAATCAGAGAGTGAGAAATGTGAGAAAATAATTTTATTTTTTGTCCACATTATTCTCATCTGTTCACTAAGCAAGAGGGTATTTTTTTATTTTTATGATTTTTCTTGAGAAAGATATAGATTTTTGATGTTTAGGCTTTTAAAATAATTCAAAAATCCCTATTTTTCTACTTATCCACACGGCACTGACTGGATCTCAGGCAGCTCTGAAGGATCCACGCGTCGCTCCTCCATTTGACGTCGCCAGCCATGTAACCGCCACACTGACCGTCCTTTATGCACCATGGATCTATTAGGCTTGATGTCCTCCGTCCACTGGATACACGCGTGATCGGACGGCTCTCCGTTATCGTCCCCAAGTGACCTAACCCGTGAGCCGTTCACACTAAAACCTTAACATCTTAGCCTAAATCCAACAAAATTGCTTGGGGTTTGTTCCTAAACCTTCATCTGCTGAAGATGAACACATCTATATAGATTATACGGTATGAAATACAGTAAATACGTATGGAGGGTCGAAATAAGCTCGATTTAGGGTTAGAGTTCAATAACTTTGTCTGAGAGGGGAGGCCTCAATCAGATGGTTGTGGTAGCTTTGATTGGTCCCAAGAAACCTCTAGATGAATTCCTAAGCCTTGGTAAATGTTCTAGGTATGAATTTGATCAAGTTGGTTCTCAGGTGGTGGTCTAGAGCTATGTTAGAGGCTATTTCAGAGAGGACTTTTTGGGGGAATCAGCTTCTTTCACTGTGGGGATGGTGTGTGCACAGTTAATTAAAGTTTGGTTCACTGTGGAGGTGTGGAGAGATCTGTCCTAATTTTGGGGCAAATTTCAGTGAAAAAATTGGCTCTGCGGGGTGGCTATTAGTGGCTGAGAGCAAGGGGATTGCACTTGGGATGGTTTGAAGAAGCTTTGATGAGATTCTGGTAGAGTTTCCTAAAGTTTCCAAGCACACCTCTCTTTGGCTGTGGAGAGCTCCATTTAAAGCCATGGTTGTATGGTAGAGTTCAGAGCTTGGAGTTGGGTGCTAAAGCTTGCTGAGGTGGAGGGAAGAAAAGCTCTAATGGCCAATGGCGAGCTAAGTCAAGGAGGTTCAATATTGTGTTTTATCCACTTGGGGCTCCCTTGGGCTGGCGGCTGCCGGCAGCTGAGGAGGTGGCTGGCTAGAGTATGGTCACTTCTTGGCTCAGGGAGGTCAGAGAGTTGCTAATGATGGTTAACTTCTAAGGGTAAGTGATGATGAAGGAGATATTTCAAGTTTAGGCCAAATATGGGGTAAAATCCCTTAAATTAAGGGACCATTGGTCTGTAGCTCACTTTGGCTGGTTTAGGTGGGTTTATTCTAGTCCATAGAGTGTGCTTAGTGGCTGTGGAGACCTTAATTTGGTGACTTTAGGATGGCTAAGTCAATTTTGGTACATGGGTCCGGGTCTCTTTGGGTCCAAATGGCCAAAAATTTGGTTTAGGTTAGGCTAGACATGACTTTGAGCCCAATTGATTGATCAACATTGTGTAGATGATTGTTATGAAGATTTTTGGTGAAGGATTGAAATGAGTTTGAGTCCAATTGGAGGCTTAATTAGAAGGATTTTGGGATTTTGGTCAATTTGGGCATGTTAGACTAGACTTGGGTCTAGATTGGGCTAAGATTGGGTGAGGTTCAAAATTATTATTTAAAATAGTGTATATGAATGTCATGAAGTGTTTTCAACATAAATTGGGTGCCAATTTTAGGATTAAGGCATTCAATTAGGTGTATTTCGGTGACAACCAATTTGGGGTAAATTTGGGAATTTTTAGATTTGGGTTGAAATTAAATGAAATTAAGGCTTCACCAAGGCCAATTGAAAGTTCAATTTGATGTGTAGTATTGTTATGAGGGGTTTAGGATGTAAATTGGGGCAAATTAAGTAGGCTATGGAGTTCAATTACGTGGGATTAAGTCATAGGGCCAAAATTGGGAGTTTGATATAGATCTAGATTGAGCTCAAAACATGGGCCAATTAGGCTTTGATTTGGTTTATATTGGTCATATGAAAGGCTAATTTGAGTTTATAATTGAAATTGTGGGAAATTGGAACCAAATTGGAACCAAATTAATGGACATTTAAGGCGAATTCAATGAAATTGGGCCTTTAAAAGCAATTTGGGGGTTTTGGTCAAAATGGTTAAATTGGCCAACTTGGGTTCAACTGGAGGTTTTAAATTGGTTTTGGAAATATTTGGAGTGATTTTAGAGGTTTTGGGAAAGTTTGGGGTGCCAATGGTATATTTGTAATTTTGACAATTTTGGGGGTATTTTGGTAATTTTAACAATTTTTGGGGTATTTTGGTAATTTTAGAAATTTTGGGTGTTTTTGGGTAATTTGGGTATTTGAAAATGGTTTGAAATGATTTTTGAACTTGGATATTTTTGGGTGAAATTAGGATTTTTGGCCAAGTTTGGGATTTGGGGGTGTTTAGGTAATTTGGGTAAGTTTTGGGGTAAAAGGTCAAATTGGGTGTTTTTGGTAGAATTGGGGTGTGAATCACCATAAATGAGCTATGGACCAATGAGATCCCCATTTGGGTCTTCTATGTACTAGTCTTAGTTAAACCCTAGCTTAAGGCTAGTGGATCTAGGGGATCATCTGCATGAGTCTCCCAAAAGATCAAGGGGTCATAGTCAACATTTTTGGATTTTAAGATTGTGAGTGAATATAGGTGATAGTGAGTATAGTGAGTGAACAAGCTCCAGACCAACACCTAGGGTCAACCCTAAGGTCAAATAATTATATGGGGACTCTTCTTGAGATCCTCTATACTGACCCCATCCAATGGCTAGACCATAGGTTACTAAAGAGGAAGAACTAAACCTCAACCAAAATTAAGGTCAATAGGATCCTTCATGTGCTGGTCTTAGTCAAACTCTAGCCTATATGGCTAATCGTTTCAGAGGCTATCCACAAAAGTTTTCAAAGAAAGTAAGGGATCCACTAGGCATATCTGGTTAAGGGTTAAGGTTGTGAGTGCAAGTGAGGGGTATCAAGTGCATGTGTGTGAGAGACTGACCAAGACCACATAACCCAGGGTCCTCCCTAAGGCCAAACAGCCCTATGGGGACTCCTCTTGAGCTCCCCCATATTGGCTCCACCTACTAAGTGCTAGAGGTTAGAACCAACATCTGTGAAACTTCAAGATTAGTAAAGAAGAGTTTTGAATTTCTAAATGTGAGGGTTCCATCACTAGTCCTCTAGGAATAATCAACATGAAAGTCCTATGGACGGAAAAGTCCTATGGCTAGATCCCAGGCTTCTAAGGAAGAAACTAGGCCTCCACCAAAAGTGAGGTCAACAGTAAAATATCAAAAATGCCCTAATACGGACCTATTTAATGTAAGGGCAAAATTATAATATTGCCATTTTGCCCTCTCCTTTATATATAGGGGAATAATTTTATGAATATTATGGGATTGATTATTGTACATTCTTGTCCTTTTGTCTCTCTCACACTTATTTATCATTATTTGCACTCTATTCCTTATGCGTGTTTTACAGACAAATCTGTATTTAACACTGAATAAATTTTAATAATATGTTTTTTATTTTTTATTTAAGTTATGGATACATTAAATAATGAAAGAAGAACATATGTTGTGATATCTTCAAAGAAAAAGAAACACAAAATTGAAAGAGACATTTATATACCTACCACCTATATTTCTTTAGTTTTTATATAACTGAAACAAAAACTTTTTTATATTTATACGACACAAAATTTTCATATCATATTAAAAAAGTTTACTATGTTCACAGCTAACATGTATGAAAATTTTTAAATTTAGGTGCTTGATATGTAAATACATAAGAATTAAGTGGTATTAATGTAAATTTCTCCAAATAAAAATAAGAAAATAAAAATTACTTTGGGGAGGTCCAACTATGGGTTTGGCAATAACAACGAAGTCGTAAAGTCGTTGGAGTGATGGCGGAGGGAGGGGGCATCGGTAGAGGTAGAGGTGGAGGTGGTAATTATGATTTTGTGTTTTTGTTTACGTGTTGAAAAACAGAAACGTAGTAAATTTTACAAAAAAAGAAAAAAAATTATTTAATGTTGAAACAAAAAAAGAGTAAACAAAAAAATAATAATAAAAAAAATTATTTAATGTTAAAACAAAAACAGAATAAACAAAAAAAATAAAAGTAAAAAACTGCAAATCACCTAATTGCTTCTTAACCTCTCATTTTATGTCGATTACCTTCCGAGATTTGTTCTCTCTCCCAGTATTACTGATGCAATAGTGATAGTAAAAACAAGAGCCAAAGGGGAGAACGCAGCTACAAAAAATGGGCCCTTCTTATCATTGCACCAGCTTTGCAAATATAGTGCAAGACCAGCAATAAAGACACCCTGTAGAATTTTCATTACAGTTCATAAATCAAACAGTTTTAAAACCATTGCTAAGGATTCAAATATTTATTAGAGCCTACTGAAGATGTTATAAATGTTTATGAACTTTACATTGTAGGCCACTGCAAGTAATCCTTCATCCCAGCGCAGCTTCCATTTCTTAAAATTACTTTCAAAGATGAAAGCAACAAGAAAACACTGAAAAGCGCTGAATAAAGATATTAGAGTAGCTAAGAGAAGCTTGGAAGGATATTCTTTGATTATGATCCCCTATAAAGTAATGTAAGCTTTATGCGACTCTTAGAAGGCAGATTAGGTTTAATTAAGAGATTAGGAAGAAAAAAAACCTGCAGAACTGTCCATAAAGCCCAGAAAATGGCCACCACGAACACAAGAAAAGAACCTAAAATCCATGATAGCCGACTTTCAGTGGAGTAATTGTGGTTGCCACTGCTTTGGAGAAATGGCTGATGAAAGTTCAAAATTTTAAGTTGCGGGCCTTTATACAGTGCTATTAACATTACTCCAGTTACGCATAGTACAAATCCTGAGAGCTTGGCGATCCCCGACATGCTTTTAAGCCGAAAAGTCTCTATCCTAACACAAATATAGGACGATATAATTAGTCAGCCAACCTTATTTTCTGATTCATAGAAATTTATTTGAGATGGAACCAAAAAAAGAAACATGTTTCGGTTCAAGGGGTACGATGCTGAGCTAGCACAAATGAGCTTTGTTTGACAATGAGCTTGGAAAACTTCTTAATATTCACAAATGAGCTTTGTTTCAGATGGAACCAAAAAATTCTTTAGAAGTTTAATGTTTACCTTAGCAGGACAGTTAGTAAAAAGGTGAAAACAGGCATAAGATTCAGAGCTGCAGATGCCACAGTTGCAGATGTGTAATTGACAACTACGCTTTGTAGATTCAAATTTATTGGAAATCTACAGAAAAATAAAAGCCTTAAGCTATAATAAAAACAGAAAATAAAATAAAATAACAAGATTACGAACTTGCACCTCTCTTACCCCAGAAGGGAAAGCATGAAAATCTTCACAAGCATTTTAAATGAAGTCGGCGGTGCTGTTTTCCTGACCATTCATAAATCTTAGTTGTTTAAATCCACGAAATTATAAAGAGATCACAAAGCCCAACAACTATAAGAATGGCTAGTGACCTTGTAAAGATGATGGCCAGTGGCGTTAGAAAAACAGTAGCAACGACTTGTCTATAAAAAACAAAAACAAAGGTACTCATGCCACGATTAAATGCAGTCTTTCCTAACAAATTCATGACTGCCATTAGGAGTTGCACAAATATTATTGCAGAGTAATGCTTCCACGCAGCCATCTTTATCTGGGACTTCGAGCATTTCTTGCAGATTCAGTATATGGAAAACGCGAATCTGAAATATAATTATATAGAAGTTTAGCAGAAAAGAAAAACAACTGTAGATAAACCCACGATGATGATAAAAATGAATGTACAAAGTTTGCAAGTTATTGGAGAGAAAAAGATCTTTATCTAAAGAATTGCGGAAAAGTCGCACCCACTAACCTGGCCTTGCATAAAATAGCTGCTTTTTGTTAGATTTTTCATATCTGCAATGAGATTCGAAAGTAAAGATTATGAAACGACTCCGAGTGTTAGTATTTGATTATCAGTAATGGGTGAGAAAGAGGAAGCCAAAGTTGAAAGTAACTTGTTTTTTGCTGGCTTAAGATTTTATTTTTCTTTTTATTGGCCTAGGAATTAATATTACCTGAATATTTAATTAGATAAAAAGTGTTTGATCGACATCTCATTAAAAAATTACCAATTAACACGCTGAGAAAAAAACAAATACATAGAATACAACTAGCGGAGTTTTTAGAAGTTTAGAGAACAATAAAATAAGTTCTTTGAAAGTTAGTATGTTGTTTTTTTTTTTGGAAGATTTATTTACTTACCACACAATTCCTACGTATTTACAATTCTAACACCTAAACCTAAATTTTTACTCAATTCCACCTTACATGTTGTTGTGTGCTTCTAAATTCACAAGAGTGATATATTAACGTCTTATTATTGTTTGAAGTTCCAATACACATCTAAAAAGAAATTAACATAAAAGAGAACAATAGTTTTTATGTGAAAACCCTAATGAGAAAAAAACTACAGGAGTTAGCCAAGTTGAAATGATTCCACTAAGCCAATGTAAGTTACAAGACTGTACCAACCAAAGAATAGTTATAAGCAATATTACATAAATGGGATATGACTTTTTTTAGAAAAGTAGCAAAAAAGACGAAGGAAGTACGTGATGGTGACCCAGCTGCCATGAAGAAAAGCATCGATGGGGGTTGTGTGTCAAAAATTTGTTGTCAGTGTCTTCAATAAAAGCGGCTATGCAGAGATGGCCTGGAACCAACAACGGTTGTTCAACAGTGGTAATGGCTAGACGACAATGGCCGAGGAGTGGTGAACCAACGGTGGTGGTAGTTTGATGGCGGAGGCTGGAAAACGATGCTCTAATAATGTTTGAGGTTTGATAGTGGTGATAAAGAAATAATGGAAATGGCGATTTGTTGGAGGTGGCTGGGTAAGAATGGTTAGGCAGCAGCTTTTTGGTGGTGTGATTGAGAAATGGTGACAATATTCCAAAGGTGGTGGCATCTCGATGGCAGCAGCCAAGCAGCGACAGTCTAACAGTGGAGGTTGTCAGTTGATGATGATTGTCAAGAAGTGACGGTGGTCACGTGGATGCGACAACTCAATCACAGAGGCTAGGTAGTTGTGGTTTGGCGGTAGCAGTGATTGGTCTATTCTGGCAGCAGCCCATCGACGACGGGGGCAGCCGGTGGGGGGGAGTTCGATTGTGGTGGGG
>NW_018246742.1:0-203 GCF_001263595.1 Phalaenopsis equestris
GTGTTTGTGTTCGGCTCTTTTGCTTAGCGAGCCGATCACAAAACTTTCCCGAAAAAAAAATTATTTATTAGGCCTTTGAAACATGGAAAAAATTTGGGTGCGATGGACGTACGCAGCGCTACGTACGATATTGGGGTTATACCGAGGGTACAAGGGAGTTACATCCTAGGTATAACCCCTTGTAACCTCCCTGTAACCTAAAA